>NC_140275.1:11492470-11499970 GCF_964030765.1 Micromesistius poutassou | reverse complement strand
AGCAACAGGGAACCTCCACAGCAGAGCAGGAGCAGGCTCCAGCAGATCCAAGATGGGATCCAGGCGCGCTCGCTCAGGGCCAAGAAGAGTGTGCAGAACATCACAAAGGATGACGTCAAGGGATTCCTTATGCGAAACGCCTTCGTTCTCTTCACCATTGCTGCCGTTATTATTGGTGAGTGCACAAACAATTTTAAATTGCATTGATGAAGTTCTTGTGTAGATGAGTATGTGGAGCATGGCGACATACTGCCAGGGTTAGGGTTTGAGTCCCGCTGGGGGCAGCAGTGCTTAGTTATGCATGAACATGCAAGTTGCCAGTTGCAAGACACTATGGATGAACTCATTCACCAAAGGGCATACCCGGTATCATATTAATCTAAGCAATGTTAGAGCTTTTGTTCTGAAAATTGTATATTTTCTTTATATCCAACAATTCATCTTCTGTAGTCACTTTCCAACCCACAGGAAGTAGAAACAAAGGAAACTCGGACCCATTTCAGAACAGAGGAAACTCAAATGAAGAGCTTCACCATTTGTTGACCATGCAGATGACCCTTAACATTGAGCTGTTAACCTTTGACCCTTCCTTATAGGAATGAGCAGGCCCACCCGGTGTCTTTGCATCCGTAGGCCTGGTCGAATGACACAGAACTAAGTCAGGTTCAGTTGATTGATGAAAAAGCGTATAGGGTCAATTCCCTGCCTCTGGGTCCTCTGGGTCAACCGCCTGGTCTTAGTGTCGCTATAGGAGAAGCCATTCTTTGTAGTGATGGGTTTCAAAGGCAAGCGAGAAAAGAACAGCTATACACAAAAGAGAAGAAACTAGTGTGGCGACAGGATTATAGACAACAGATAAAATCACATGCTGCCAATGAAGTTTGTCGTTTTCCCAGGCCAGTCAGGACATGAACGTTGTAATTTCGAGAAAGGAGCAATTTCATTGTTTGGTCTCTTCCCAATACTCTTCTCCAAAGCCTCAATCATGTCTAACGTTGAGACATCAGAAGACTTAGAGGTAAGCTAAGTCATTTGACTCACTGCAAAAATGCAATACAACTGGCTGTATTTTAACTCACTGAACTGCCGCAAATTATCAGTAACTGTTACCAAGTAAGGCATGGGAATGTTCACTATGAAAATATATGTCCATATCATCACTTATTGAGATAATCAGTTAATTAGGATACATTGTTTCATAATACGATAAAGATAACGTGGCAATATCTTGACAATCAAGACAATTATGAAAGCTGATACTAAAATCATCAGACAAAATGCCCATGAATGCATGGATAAAGTTCAATGAACCCGCGTGTAAACAAATCCTTCTCCTTCCAGGTATAATCCTGGGCTTCGCCGTGCGCCCATACAAACTGTCCTACCGCGAGATGAAGTACTTCTCCTTCCCGGGGGAACTGCTCATGAGAATGCTCCAGATGTTGGTCCTGCCTCTGCTGATCTCCAGCCTCATCACAGGTACGGAGGGGGACAACCAAACACCTGGGTGTGTGGAGTGTGGAGCGGCGTCGGTGACTTGTGGCGCTGTCTGGCTCCACTGGTAGAGCATTGTAGAGCGTTAACACAAACACTTGTCAGCCAATGCGTGCACCCGCGGTATTGTAACACAATTTGGATGCTAGCATCAGCCAAATGGAAATATGTTACGTTATATGTGTATTTTGGTCTGTTTACACATTTGGACACGAATGACATACCTAGCCCCATAGCGTCGAGGACAAAATGTAGCCTGACCAGAGCATCGCAGGGTGACTAACTGTGATTACCTCAGACGTTACACGTCCCAACCCGTGCACGGTAAACATGTGAAAAGTGGCAGGTTTCTGTGACAGATTGTGACAGTGCTGCTGATGGCCACACTGGACCATGGCGTCTGTGGGTGAGGATCAATGGCCCAGAGGGAGCCAGCGTTATCGTTCTGCTGCTCTCTCGGCCTTCCACAGACACTCCAGGTGGCTGAATGAGGCCAGCTGTCGGTCTACAACTGGAGCTGTTTGTTGGTCTTGGGTGCTGTGGGGAAATTGAATTATCAGAACCTCACAAAAAAAAAGAGAGTAGATATGGGAAAAACACATGGTCAGAGAGAGAGAGAGAGAGAGAGAGAGAGAGAGAGAGAGAGAGAGAGAGATGACACCTAGTAAGTAAGTAAAGGTAAGTAAAACTTGGCATCCTTGGTTATTCTATTCTATGCAAATATTAAGTAATACATCAATCTAGCAAGTTTAATTGGGGGGCTTTGTAAGTGTGTGTGTGTGTGTGTGTGTGTGTGTGTGTGTGTGTGTGTGTGTGTGTGTGTGTGGGTGCTAAGAGAATGTAGGTGCTTTCCGAGAAGCCATGTTCTTTCTGAGAAGTCACTGTATCTTAAGTGTGATCATTTAGCAGTTTATAGATTTTCCCTAGACATCATAATTACCGTGACACCTAGTTTTCAAACAGTCTTTTAAGTATGCTTGTTTTGGTGAGGGTGTGTGTGTGTGTGTGTGTGTGTGTGTGTGTGTGTGTGTGTGTGTGTGTGTGTGTGTGTGTGTGTGTGTGTGTCTGACAATGCCTAAAGAAGTATGTCACTTCCCAGTGATTGACAGTTGCTTTAGCCAATCCTCTTGAAAGAGGACTTGACGTTATGGCCAATAATAAGCTCCTATACGCTGCGATGCAGGGTAGCATCAGCATCGGCTTTGAGACGATGTCACATGAGAAAGAATGCTAAATGTGGACGCAAACAAAGAACTCTGTTCTTCAGTCAGATTGTGTGTGTGAGTGAGTGTGTCTGTCCGTCTGTCTGTGTGTGTGTGTGTGTGTGTGTGTGTTTGTGCGTGTGTGGTTGTGTGTGTGGGTGTGTGGGTGTGTGGGTGTGTGGGTGTTGGTGCGTTTGTGTGGGTGTTTGTGTGTGTGTGTGTGTGTGTGTGTGTGTGTGTGAGTGTGTGTGTGTGTGTGTGTGTGTGTGTGTGTGTGTGTGTGTGTGTGTGTGTGTGTGTGTGTGTGTGTGTGTGTGTGTGTGAGTGTTAAAATCATATATATTTATATATATTATATTTGACAATGTATATGTCCAACAATAAAAGATTATTGTAAGACAGAAATGAGGCTGATTAAAACCATAGATACTTACTTATTGACATCACTCGAATATGGTGTTTGGATATAGAACTCAAATAGTAGAGCTCATGATAACTAATAATAAATTCAGAGAGAGAAAGATAGTGTTGTAATAATGCAGAAAAAGAGAGGAAAAAGAGCATCCCCTGGGTGGTTTGTCCAACTGTTGTTGCCTTACCCCAGCAGAAGTCATTACCCGATGGCTGCGAGCAGGCACAATGTCAAACAGGGCATCTCCCTTTATTTCATTACTTTAAAATAAATCAAATGAATAAGGAATTGGAAAACAAAAATCAAAGGCCTATGAGTGTTACATAGGCTATATCACTGTCAATTTGAAAAGTGCAACGAAAAAAATTATAATTTATGAATGGTTATCTTCTCGCAATGTTAAGTTAACATCGCAAAAAGGTTAAGTTAAAGAATGTCAGAACATTAGTTGGCTAGCATACATTCCATGCATTTGCTGGCAAACACTTGGTCTTGAAGGCTAGACCAAGTGTCTCAAGAGCCCCTGGCAGATTTGGTCACCCCCCCCCCCCCCAACCAATTTTGACTCCATGGCTCCAGCCATGAGTCGTTATATGTTTCAGAAGCAGGTTATCTATTTTGTTACTGATTTGTTATCTGGTTTTATGCTGCACTCAAAGTACACGTTTGACTTTTGCAAATAAATGTTTGACACTTTACCCCCTAAAATGTTATTCTTTGTGAAATAAGGCTTGAATGAAAATAAGAGAATATGTACAGTGAAAGGTTATGTCAGAGTAAAAATATAAAAAATAAAAAAAATTCTGCAGAGTAACTGCTTGCTCAGGTTCACCCAGCTAGCTATCCAAATCTGTTAATAAGCTAGCCATAATGAATGCCCCATCATGTTTTCTCAATCCATGTAAAGGTTTAGAATTCTTTGCCTAATTTTGCATTTTTCAATAGTTTGAATTTGCACATACATTTCTAATTATCTATACAAACATACTGGAAATAGGACTATGAACAAACACACAATTCATGGGGGCACAGAAAGACTTGGGAGGGAGATAGAAATGTCAGGTATTTTTCATATGAATCGAGGCATTAAGGTCTGCTAACATTCTAAATTTGGAGGCTCTAGTGTCCTAGCTCTTCATAAAGTGATGTAATAAGCAAGTGACCTACGTTTCTGTAGCTCACCTTGGAGTGCACTACAGGTCTGTAGCTCACTCAAAAGTGAGCTACAGGTCACTGCAGGTCTGTAGCTCACTTGGTAGTGGAGCTACAGACCCGGGGTCTCTTTTATATGAAAGAGGGCCTCAATAATACACACATATACATGTTGGGGCTCTAATCCTACAGGAGATTTCTCACAAAGCCTCAGCAAATGCTCCATCTCTTACCCGCGGCCTCCTTCCGAGATTTCTAGCAGAAATCCTTTCCAGACTTTCACCCTAAGGATCCACCACACATATCTGAGAGAAGCACCTTGTCTTTTTTAAATCTTGTACTGGGCATGGCGAGGGCCCCTTTTCACCTTTTGACCCCAAATATGAAAAACATCGCCGCATGCCATGTTTGTTTACACTCATTAAGGAACAAGTTTCTATATCCCACTGGAAATTGGGAAATTGAAACTGATGTTGTTGAAGGCCTATTATTTTTAAAGTTAGATCTCAGGCCCCTTTTTGTGCCCTTTCAAGATTGCTATAGTGCTTTCACACACAAATGCTTACGCACATTCTCCTCGGTCCCCGAAATGATTCCTCTGAGATTTGGACTTCGATCTCTCTGATCTTATTAAAAAATATATTTAGCCAAAACTTTTTTTGTGACATAGCCTCTCAGAAGTGTGGCCCTTGAGACCTAGTTAAATGTGGTGCAAAAGGCTGTTTTGGAGCCAGAAAGTTCCTTCCTCCCTTCCTCCTTGAGACTTGACAACCTCTGTCCAGTGCCTGACCGGGACCCCCCACAGTTCTTGGCAACCTACACCAATTCTGTTGTTTAAGTAGGAGAAAAGACTGGACAACCAGGAATAGGAAACCATAAAATGGTGGCATATGCGCGTCACAACATGCATCGCTCCTTACAGTTTCCACCGCCACCAGTACCCTTATGGTAGGGCGGGGTTTAAGCCGAACGACGATAGCCATGGCAGCTACGTGAGCATCGTGATCTCATAGCAGCCCGACACAGTGTAGCCTGCTAATAAATTCAAGGAAAAAAAAGCGAGCACAATGAACAAACACGCACAATGAACAAAGAGAAACAATGTAGCCAAGAAGGACGGCAAACTTTTTCACAATATTTTCTTCGATAAACTAAGCTTTCGCCATTGTCCAGAAATACCTTGCGGGTACTGTGTTTGTTTGTTATTATCCCCCTGTCGCACGGAAGGAATGATTCTTTCGACCAATCAACGGACGGCGTGTGTAGCTCAAACTTGCCGGCACCCTTTCAGGCGTCTCGGTACCCCAACGGAGGAGTACTGCGAGACGAGTATGGCTCAATACGGCTCAGTCCGGATCACGCCCACTTTTGGGCGTGATTTGGCGTATTTCCACCGTTTCTAGAAAATGTGCTCAGTAGAGCACAGGCCTCCGCCAATGAATCTGCATGAGAAAAGTGAGCCAATATGAGGGAGAAAGGGGGGAGGGGGAGAAAGAAAATGATTAGCGGATAGGTTGGTACACGGGAAATCAATTGTAGATCAGGCAAACAATCCAGCAGGAGAACGATGTAAAAGTGGGGGCATTAATAGAAGATGGAGAGATTGCTACGGTTGAACAAAAAACGCATTGAGGAGGGAAAGTAAGTGTTTTAGAAGAGACGACAAGCATTAAATAGCCTTGACAATTCAAGTATAATTGGGGCTCAAATGGGGTCAGACTATCTTTGACTGTATTGTATAAACCTAACCTAAACTTTCTTCTGAACTTTTCTACTTTTCTACTCTTCTTCCATTTCTCAATCTTTTCTTTTGTAAGAATGGAATTGTTGAGGCTGCGTCTGCTGTAACCTTGACAACCAACTGAGGTCTACAGGCTTTCCCAGGCCCAGGCTAGGCCCAGAAAGGGGGATTGAAAGAGATCATGCGTGTGTGTGTGTGTGTGTGTGTGTGTGTGTGTGTGTGTGTGTGTGTGCGTGTGCGTGTGCGTGTGCGCGTGCGCGTGCGCGCGTGTGTGTGCGTGTGCGTGTGTGTGTGTGTGTGTGTGTGTGTGTGTGTGTGTGGAGTGTGGGGGGGGGGGGGGGGGGGGGGGGGGGGGGGCTGGGGGGTTGTTGCTCAATGAATGAAAGAGGATTGAGGCAATCAAGATCAGTGCTGGGGACTAACAAGGGGTGAGGAAGGGCAAGAGGGTCCAGGAAAGGGTTAGAGAAAGGGGTTAGAGAGGGTCTAAGGGGGGAAGAGGAGGGAAGAGGGTCTGTAAGGCTGTGTGTGAAAGAAAATAACACTGGAGCAGTGGAGAGAGGGTTTGTAGTGCTTTATTTTAAAGGAAGGGAGGTGAAAGAGGAAGGGAGGATGTGATGGGAGATCAGAAGGAGAGAGAGAGAGAGAGAGAGGAGAGAGAGAGAGAGAGATGAGAGAGAGAGAGAGAGAGAGAGAGAGAGAGAGAGAACGAGAGAGAACGAGAGAGAGAGAGAGAGAGAGAGAGAGAGAGCTGTCCAGCTACTGGTCATGGAGGAAGGGCTTCAAATGGGGATCAACAGGCAATCACACAAATGCATGCATAAAGCCACACACACACACACACACACACACACATACACACACAACGCCTTATACAATACTACTAAACGAACGCATAGATCCTTGCACAAAAGCCTGTGTTGGCTGTCTGTACGGTTGTAAATGAACATAGTAACCGTAATATAACCTGACACTTAAAAATACAAACCTCACGTCTATTGAGGGCGACTGATGTTCCTTTACAAATCCCCCTTTTCAAATCCTCTGACCCTTTCACTGGCAACAGCTTCACAAATTCAGTGGAGGAAGAAGCGGGGGCCAACCCTGATGCGACATGACTTTGTTAGTGTTCCTAGCTGGAAGAGAACGTAAAGCACGGAAAACAACGCAACCTAGAGTCTTTAAAGCAGTTTTAAAATAAGATACGATAAGTTGTACTTTATTCATTCAAGGCAATAAATTAGGGATGATTAGAGAGTGATTTGTCAATAACATCAACCATGAACCATTGGTAAGATGTTTTACCGGCATCAGTGATCCCTGTCTATACAGTATATACTATAAATACTATACTAACACTGTAGTTTTAACAAGAGTGTAGGCATCTAACGAAGCCAACTGAAAGTAGTGGTTTAATGCAGTATCAAGCTGACAAATGCAAGGGGATTCATTTGGCCAGGAGATTGAGACATGTATTATTGATTCCATGATATAGTCCCCAA
>NC_140275.1:11442470-11487470 GCF_964030765.1 Micromesistius poutassou | reverse complement strand
ATACTACAATGAAAGCAGGCCGAAGCCCTAAAGGAAGTGATGCAATAGGTAACTTCTGAGTCAAGGCCAGTAACAAGTAAGCTATAGACCTGGGGTCTCTTTTTTATCAACGGGGGTCGCAAAGGACGATTATCAACTTGGGGGCACCAGCCCTACAAGAAATTACTCACCAAGTGCTCCATCTGATCTTGTTGCACCTCACCGGCTCGCTTGCAAGATTTTGGCCTGAAGTTCTTCTCAGACCTACACCCTGGCCATCCAACATGCATATCTGAGAATCAGGCCTCTTTTTAATAATGACAAAAAGTTATGAGAGAAATGCACATTAACTTTTTGTTATCTCATAAGGGGCGTGGTGCTGACTCCTTTTGACCTTTTGACCCCAGACTTCAAAAACTTGTCCACAGGCCAGCTGTGTCTACACACCTTAAGGCACACATTAACACCTCCATCCCATCAAAAATGGGGACTAGAACTAACCTAGTCTTATTCACATTTACCTTACTGTCCGAGGTCACGCCCCTTTTCCCACCTTTTCGAGATGGCTACAGATGCCAAAATGTATACACACATTTCCCAGGGTCCTGAGAACGACATATCTGAGATTTGGAGTTCTAGCCCTTACAGAAAAAAAGTTTTCCAAAATAGACAGTTTTTTTGGACAAAGCCTCTCAGAAGTGTTGCGTGTAAGACCTAGTGGATCAGAATGTGGTGGAAAGAAAGTTTTTGGGATAGGAAGGTCATACCGCCCTGAAACTTGACTACCTTATTCTAGGGCCTAACTGGGACCCCCACACCGAAACTTGGCCTTCTCGGACCCCGAGGGCAGGGAGGGGGGGGTCTGAGGTTTAGGGTTAGGGTTAGGGTTAGGGTTAGGGCCGGCTTTTTTCCAGAGACCCACAATTTTCACAGAGTAATCCCAAGATGCACCCTGAAGGTCTAATGGACAAGATTCTACCTCTTGTCAACTAATTTATTAAGCTTACTGCTTAATGTCCTTGCCTCAGCCACCTATTGCATCACTTCCTTTAGGGCTTCGGCCTCCTAATGAATCACTTTAGTATATTTGAATGCCCTCTTTCATTTATATGACACCACCACCACTGGGACGTGGCAACAATTCTCAATATCCATATTGGGAGGGGTGGGGGGTGCTTGTGGACAGTATAGCCTACACTAGACATAAATAGGAAGCACACTCAGGAGGAGGAATGACCTCTCACACATGATAACTTAATTAATTGTTTCAAATAACATGCCTCGTTAAATCAATGAGCTTGATGTTTTGCTTTCATGAATAGGTTATAGGCTGTGTCACTACAAAATCTGACCATGCGCATCTCTCTGGGTGACGTGACTAGCCACCAGACAGGGATAAAAAAAAAAAAAGGTCAGAAAGTCAAGTTCAATGCAAAAGTAACTTATTAATTATAAGTCTAAACTGCGGAAAATAGAAAGATATTACAAGGTGAATTTTGAAGGACACCTTAGAATATCTGTCTATTTCCTAGCCAGCGGACCCTAGTTTACGACAAAAACAACACAATTGACGGCAGCTCAGTTGCCGCACTTAACGTCGTTAACGTGGTTCGGAGCAGAGCTATGAATGAATGTCATGTTACAATGAATGTTTATGTTTGAACTCATGAAGTCGTTTGCAACGTGAACGGTGCATACATTGTGTACATTAATGTTTAATCAATTAATAATAATTTAATAAATAAATAAATTAACATCACAGCGTCCCGCTCCTATCACAGGAACCTAGAATCAATATGTTCGGGGGTTTGTTCAGAATATTGTGCATATAACGTGTAGGCCTACATGTATTAAATGCAGGATATATGCGTGGATGTTACAGAAAATGAAATAATGGCCAGTTTGTGTAGTCGATGGCAACCACCATAGCGCCATAAAATCCTGCGCAGCCTGCCCCATATTTTGTCGAAAATAATCTCCCGATTAAAATCCATTGGTTTAATATTGAATTAATAATATATATATATATATATATTTTTAAATTATTATTATTATTATTAATTAATATATATAAAAACATACAATTATTTAGTCATAATATTATAAGTAGACCACGTAGCTATGTAGCTTATTGTTATAACAAGATCTGTATCTGATCATTGACCATTGACATAGGCCTACATATTTATATATGTATTTATTTATTTATTTATTATATAGGCCTACGGAGACCACCAGACCTCCTCGTCCGCGTCCCAGTTTGATTGACATGATCAAACGGCCCGCCCCGCCCCCTGAAGACAGCCCTCACTGCTGTCTCCGCACAGCTATTTGATAAATGCCAGATTATAAAACACGCATTTTAAAAAATCGAGTCAATAACTATCAATAACAATGCGGGACAACGTCTCAATTTGTAAAAAGTGGAAATGCGTGACTGTCCCGCACAAAGCGGGACATCTGGCCACCCTATAGGCTATAAATAAATAAATAAATAAATTAATTAAATAAATAAATAAATAAATAAATAAATAAATAAATAAATAAATAAATAAATATAAATATATATATATTAGTGGTGGGCCGTTATCGGCGTTAACGTGCTGCGTTAACGCGAGACTCTTATCGGGCGATAAAAAAAATATCGCCGTTAATCTATTCTCAAAGTTGAAGTAGCCTAAACAGAAGCTGAGTGTTTAATAAAATATACTGTCCATAATCGCGCCATATGCTGGAGACAATGTAGCGATGATAATAGAAACAACTTGGGTGAGCGATGACACTCCTCCGAGCTGCCCGCCTTGGTACGGCGGTAGGCGGACGCGTACCAGCCGTCTGCCGTCAACGCCGCCCCGGCTGCCGCTGCTGCCGCGACGCGCACCGGAGACGAGCGTGCCGTGGACCTGTAGCGAGGGCGCGTCCCGGTGCCGTTATATTTTCCCGTGTTTGAGTTTGTGATAGTAAGCGTGTAGTAAGTTATACTAGAGTTTGTGATGCATTTTGGAAACAGGAGATGAGCCCCTGGTCTAATGCGCCACCTGGCTTGAGAAACCCGTTCTCAAAGACTTACTTTTAGTCATTATTTAGGTAGCACACACATATTATGAATGCCTTCGGCAGAATTCAAATCAGCCATTTTAATCTAGATTAATTCTATTATATATATATATTTATATATATATATAGACCTTACATGTTTATATTCTGAGAAACGCTCCGATCGAAAACGCATGGGTTAACATTTCGTTATGCGCAGAACGAAAAAAGTCGGACAATCGTGCTCTGGGACACGATTCAATAGATTAACTTTTGTGCACATGAGCACGAAATGTTTTTGAGGAGGTCTGCTGTAAAAACCGGGAAAATCAGAGTAGCCCTATTACACTACATTTACCCTTTGATGCATTTGTTGTTTTGACACATAAATAGCTAGAGGGTGCATTGTACTATCTGCGCACACCCCTTCTATAGTCGAAGAAAATATCCCAATTGAAAGGCTATGGTTTGAATTTCGTTCTGTTCAATACGAAATAAGTCAGACAATCGTGCTTTGGGACACGATTCAATAGATTAACGTTCGTGCACATGAGCACGAAATGTTTTTGAGGAGGTCTGCTCTTAAAAGCAGGGAAATCAGTTGTATCCCTAATACACTACATTTACCCTTTGATGCAATTGTTGTTTTGACACATAAATAACTAGAGGGTACACTGTACTATCTGCGCACACCCCTTCTATAGTCAAAGAAAATATCCCAATCGAAAGGCTATGGTTTGAATTTCGTTCTGTGTAATACGAAATAAGTCAGACAATCGTGCTTTGGGACACGATTCAATAGATTAAAGTTCGTGCACATGAGCACGAAATGTTTTTGAGGAGGTCTGCTCTTAAAAGCAGGAAAATCAGTTATATCCCTAATACACTACATTTACCCTTTGATGCATTTGTTGTTTTGACACATAAATAGCTAGAGGGTGCACTGTACTATCTGCGCACACCCCTTCTATAGTCGAAGAAAATATCCCAATTGAAAGGCTATGGTTTGAATTTCGTTCTGTGTAATACGAAATAAGTCAGACAATCGTGCTTTGGGACACGATTCAATAGATTAACGTTCGTGCACATGAGCACGAAATGTTTTTGAGGAGGTCTGCTCTTAAAAGCAGGGAGATCAGTTGTATCCCTAATACATTACATTTACCCTTTGATGCAATTGTGGTTTTGGCATAAAAATAACTAGGGTGCATTGTACTATCTGCGCACACCCCTTCTGAAGTCTCTCTCTCTCTCTCTCTCTCTCTCTCTCTCTCTCTCTCTCTCTCGTTTCGTTCTGTGGAGCACGAAAAATACGTTTCAGTCTTCGAGCGGGTCTTCTGCAAAATCGGAAATATTGACACACACACACGCACACACACACACACACACACACACACACACACACACACACACACACACACACACACACACACACACACACACTGCATTGGTTTACATTTCGTTCTATGTAGCACGAAGAAATCGGAGAAACGCTCCCATTCACGATGCATAGGTTTACATTTCGTTCTGTGTAGCACGAAAAAAACGATGCCACTCAAAATGCATCGGTTTACATTTCGTTCTGTGTAGCACGAAATAATCGGAGAAACGCTGCCATTCAGAATGCATTGGTTTACATTTCGTTCTGTGGAGCACGTTCATTTCAGTTTTTGAGGAGGTCTGCTTAAAGATCGGAAATATTGACATACATATAACAAGAGGGTGCACTGTACTGTCTGCACACACACTCTCTCTCTCTCTCTCTCTCGCTCTCGTCTGAAAAACGCTTCCATTAAAAATGCATTGGTTTACATTTCGTTCTATGTAGCACGAAAAAAATCGGAGAAACGCTCCCATTCAGGATGCATCGGTTTACATTTCGTTCTGTGTAGCACGAAAA
Source organism: Micromesistius poutassou (assembly GCF_964030765.1). Taxonomy (NCBI): domain Eukaryota; kingdom Metazoa; phylum Chordata; class Actinopteri; order Gadiformes; family Gadidae; genus Micromesistius; species Micromesistius poutassou. Next base: position 11,482,555 of record NC_140275.1, on the reverse strand, counting down.
AAACGCTGCCACTCAAAATGCATTGGTTTACATTTCGTTCTGTGTAGCACGAAATAATCGAAGAAACGCTCCCATTCAGAATGCATTGGTTTACATTTCGTTCTGTGGGGGACGTTTGTTTCAGTTTTTGAGGAGGTCTGCTTAAAAAATCGGACATATTGACATATACTGTATATAACTAGAGGGTGCACTGTACTGTCTGCACACACACTCACTCACTCTCTCTCTCTCTCTCTGAAAAACGCTGCCATTCAAAATGCATTGGTTTACATTTCGTTCTGTGTAGCACGAAAAAAATCGGAGAAACGCTCCCATTAAGAATGCATTGGTTTACATTTCGTTCTGTGTAGCACGAAAAAATCGGAGAAACGCTCCCATTCAGAATACATTGGTTTACATTTCGTTCTGTGTAGAACGAAAAAAGTCGGACAATCGTGCTGTGGGACACGATTCAATAGATTAACGTTCGTGCGCATGAGCACGAAATCGCGTGATACCGGGTTGCAGCTCGTGTATTATCAGTTACATTACACTTTTCTCAGGTTTTCTGGTCATTGGGGCAGAAACTCTTGAGGGAGATGAGAAAACAAAAGTGTTTGAGTGGTGAGCTTAAGTCATAGCTGGAACCGTGATCTAGAAATCATTGTCATGTGTTTTTTTTAACTTTGTTACTTATCATGTAATATTCAAATAAATAACCAATGACTGAATGAATTAGGTGCTTCTATAAAGCCAGACATGGCAAGCTTATTTATATAAAAAAGTGGAAGTGGAATATTCAGACAGTTAGGCACAATCTGCAACCACCCCGCTAGATGCAACTACCTCCTACACACCCCCTACACCTGCACCTTTAATGCATCCCTCTAATGACATCGCTGTTTCCAATAACAAAGTTAACCAAACCAAAGAGTGGTGCTTCAGGGTTTTTTTTTTTGAGTGACTCAGAGACGGAGTCAAACACACTGTACTTCTGTCTGACTCATCCACACCTAAGGACAAGGATCTGACTAGAGCTAACCACAAGTACTTATGTATTCATTTAACATTTCACTCATTCACATGTTCTTAGTTAAGAGTTCACTGTTTTGTATTCATGTTGTTTTCCAAAGTGGCGACATGCTTTCAAAGTCTTAAAATGTGCCTGTGTAGTTGAGTGTCGTTGAGCAAAAACACAAACTAAAATACTAATTCAAATGGATAATCCAAGTCCAAGTCATATTAGCTGTACGAGTAGTATGAATGTATGAGTAGAATGAGTTGTAGTATTATTAGTCATGATGATTACACTAAAATAATAAACAGGTTGATTTTTATCCATGACGCTGGCCGGTTGCAGGCATGGCTGCCCTGGACAGCCGTGCGTCGGGGAAGATGGGCCTCCGGGCGGTGGTGTACTACACCACAACCACCGTCATCGCCGTGATCATCGGCATCGTCATGGTGCTCATCATCCACCCGGGGAAAGGATCCAAGGAGGAGTTCGGCAGCCAGCCCAAGATGGAGCGGATCAGCGCCGCTGACGCATTCCTTGACCTTATCAGGTATAGGCATGGATAATTAGACACACACACACACACACACACAAACACGTATGCACATGCAAACACCTCCACGTAACAGCCACATGTCCACACCCTCACCTAAATACTCTCATCCACCCACTCCCCCAACACACACACCCAAATTCACTCACGCAATCCAGAGACACACCCAAGCACTGACACAAAAAAAAATGCACATACTGCAAAGGGATTTACTGCAATACATATGTATTCATAAATTCATCATCATAATCAATTTGATGACATTGGGTGTGATTTGTCCTTCTTCTTGATTATTAAAAACACATAACTTTGTGTTTCAGAAACATGTTTCCTCCTAATCTTATTGAGGCGTGCACAAAACAGGTAACTCATCCAAGGTTTTAAAGACTTTGACCTTATCAAGGCATCTCACCCTTCTATTATCCTCCCTCTCCTTTTATGATTACCATGACTACATTGACTTGCGTTATCGTTAGGAATACGATTGTTTTGTTTAGGATTTGATTTTCATTGTGATTATATCATATTATATATTATAAGAATAAGGAGTCGCATAGAAAACAAATCAGAATCATGTGACTCCAAATATTCGTACAATGATTATGACTAATGAGAACAACCACAGACTGCATAATAATACTGATTCTGATGAAATTTGTACCATGACGACTGGTCCTTCTAAGGAAATAAAGCCCCTTGGCCGGCCGAAACTAAAACATTTTACCATTGAGAAAAGCCTGTGAATCATAGAATCATAGATTAAATCTCACAACAAAACCACCACATACTTACTAGAGTTTACATAATCCAGTTTGAAACACGTGTTATTGATACTTATTTGATACCAAATTAAATGCAGTTAAAAAGTAGTCTTAGACCAGCTGACATACACTCATATACTGTAGATAAGGTAAGGAGTATGACGATAAAAAACTAGCAATAAAAGCAACAACAAAAATGTATATATATATATATACACAAATGGATATATACCAATATATACCAATAATATAATATATACCAATTAATCTATTATCAAATATTAAAAGTGAGCAATCTCCCGCGACCCCAAGTACATATCAGCTGGGGTTCTGACCCCTGGGGTGGGGAACAGTGGCCTTATCTGTCTTTGTTTTGGTCTGTTGTTCACCTGAATCCAGTTCAAGACGCAGTACGCTAACAGAGTGGTCGTGGTGAGGATGACGGTGAACGAAACCATCTTCGGCCTCAACGGGAGCCAGGAGCTGACTCACGAGGAGCTGGTTCCAGTGCCGGGGTCGGTGAACGGGGTGAACGCCCTGGGCATGGTGGTCTTCTCCATCTGCTTCGGTCTGATCATCGGCAGCATGGGGGAACAAGGGCGGCCACTCAGAGACTTCTTTGACTGCCTGAATGAAGCTATCATGAGGCTGGTTGCCATTATTATGTGGTGAGTAGGAAGCAGAAAGTGGGGGAAGGATGTGCAACGTTTGGATGGCCCAAGGATGTAGAAATAGGCAGATGAGATGAGTGGTGTATAGACAGAAGCATCCCTCCCTTCCAATGTTTGAGCAATAATATTTCCACTTGTGGATCCATGGATGGATGTGTGAATTGATAGATGGACAGACGGATAGATGGATGGATGTGGAAATGGACGGATGGATGTGGAAGAATGGAAGACTGAATGTATGGATGGATGTGTGTGGCTGATAGATGGATGTGTGGATTGATGGATCTCTGAATGATTGGATGGATGGAGGTAAGGGATGTATGGACACAGGCGTGGCAAAGGATGGAAAGATGCATAGATGAATGGTTAAATGGATGGATTACCGATTTATTGAATGATTGATTGACTGACTTGAAGTCACCAACATGTCCCTTGCCCCCCTCCTCAACCAGGTATGCTCCCATAGGTATCCTCTTCCTGATCGCCGGTAAGATTGTGGAGATGGACGACATCTCATCGATGGGCGGTCAGCTCGGCATGTACACGGTCACGGTGATCTGTGGCCTGCTTGTGCACGCCATGGTCGTCCTGCCCTTGCTGTACTTTGCCGTCACCAGGAAGAACCCGTTCGTCTTCATCGGAGGCCTGCTGCAAGCTCTCATCACTGCCCTTGGGACATCATCCAGGTATGTTCCATGTTTGTGGTTTAATGGGCTGGGAGTTTTCTGTTTCGGCTGCTCATGGTTACAGCAAAACTTAACCATGACAACATTGTCCAGGTGTTATGATTCTACTGTCGCTGTTCTGATGGCTGACGTAACACTGTTATGTCTTTTTAAGTTTCACTCCTAAGAATCACAAATAGATGTGCAGTTAAAGCTAGAGTAGGCAACTTTGGATAAACTAGCCAGAGTTAGCTAGATTCAGGCCTTCCTTTCAAAGCGACTCCCCGCTAGCTTCAGCAATAAGTCTGCTTAGCCTTTCTGGAAGAATCCGGTCAGGCGCAAAGAGTGCTCTGGCATAGAGCTCGCATGTAGCCGGGTAGGTAGATGGACAGACAGGTAGCCATCCAAACAATTTAGATTTGTAAATAATTGGACAGGCCTGGGATAGCCACATATTGTTTTACTTCACATTTGATTTATTGATCGCTGTCAGGATTTCATCAAATAGGACAAGAAATGCTTCTCAAATAAATGCCTACCCCAATAAATGACTGCCTCTCATTATTTTCATGATGATAGGTAGTCATAATCATGAAAAGTATAATGCAAATGATAATGTTATCATGTTAGACATGTTATCCTGTCTCTTGTTCTATTGTTCTATCTCGTCTATTCCCCTTGTATTATGTTCTCTCCTACGACCCTCTTAGCTCTGCCACGCTGCCCATCACCTTTAAGTGCCTGGAGGAGTACAACAAAGTGGATAAGCGCGTGACACGCTTCGTGTTGCCGGTCGGGGCGACCATCAACATGGATGGAACCGCCCTCTACGAAGCCCTGGCCGCCATCTTCATTGCCCAGGTCAACAACTATGACCTGAGCTTAGGGCAGATCCTCACCATCAGGTATTACACACGTTATTACAGGCAGAAGCAGTCTGTACTGATTCATTACTGCTTTTTCTGATGGTGTTATAAGCAATTCTCTCCTCTCTGTATTTTACTGTGGGTTTTTTTACGGTAAAAAATAGGAAATAGGGAAATACCATTAAGAGATGAACAGCTTGTTTCAGATTCTAAGAACACTTTTTTTTTAATAATAAACCAATAATTTGGATAAAGCACTGGATCATTCAATGTTTGATGTTATAATAGTAGTTTTCTCTTGGTTTAATACTTAGTTCATAATAGTTCATATTGCCTAACCACAACGACAAAGTATTGGCAACATATAAACAGCAAAATATAACTATATAACTATATAAAAATATAACTATATATATATTGTATTATACAATAAGGGAGAAAATTTTCAGACATTTAAGAATACTCTCTTTAACCTGCCCAGTATCACGGCCACGGCAGCCAGCATCGGAGCAGCAGGAATCCCGCAGGCCGGTCTGGTCACCATGGTGATAGTGCTGACCTCAGTAGGCCTTCCAACTGACGATATTTCACTCATCATTGCTGTTGACTGGTTCCTGTAAGTATCAGTTGGTCCATCACATCACTATTGAAACATATATATATATATATATATATATATATATAAGAAACATGATTCTTCGTAAAAATAGTGAAATAGTTTATTTTTCTCCAGTTAGAGAATAGAATCCTTGTCCCGCTGAGCTACAACGGGTTTAGATGGATTCATAATGAGGAGCCAAGTTCCCTTAAAGTGAGCTCCATTGGACTCAATGTAGAGACACTCCCCTCACATTCCATGTCCCTCTTTCCATCTGGTTCTGATTGTGTCTGCATCAAATTCTTCTTAAGAGGTCTATTGCCTGCCATGCGTTGTTCTAGCTGTGGGAATTTTTCATCCTGATTGTTAGGGACTATTATTGTAACTTTTTTTTTCGTCATGTCTGGAACTATTAAAATTTAACTAGTTATCCTCTGCTCTCCTCCACTGTACAATTATATCTTCCTTTCTCTTCTGTATTATCTCTCCTCTTTTCTCCATAAATCTTCTCATCTTCTCTCTTCTTATTCTCTCTCAACTTTTCTCTGCCTCCCTCTCCATCCATTTCTTCCCTCCTATGACCTCTCATCTCATCTCTTCACCCTGTCCTTCCCTACTCCCATCTCTTTCCATCTCCCCTCCTCTCCTCTGTACTGTCTTCTCTCCTCTCTTCTCCCTCCTCTCTACTCCTCCCTGAACATCTCCACCTATCTCTCTTCTCATCCCATCTCTTTCCTCACTCTGCCCATCCCTACTCCCCTCTCTTCCCGTCTCCCCTCCTCTCCTCTCTTCTCCTCCCTGACCATCTCCACCTATCTCTCTTCTCATCCCATCTCTTTCCTCACCCTGCCCATCCCTACTCCCCTCTCTTCCCATCTCCCCTCCTCTCCTCTCCTCCCTGCCAATATCTACCGGCCTGTCCTCCCCTCTCTTCCTATCTTCTCTCCTCCCTGCATATCTCTGCCCATCCCTCCTCTTCTCCAACAGTGATCGGCTGCGTACCGTCACCAACGTCCTGGGAGACTCCATCGGCGCGGGCATCGTGGAGCACCTGTCTCGCCATGAGCTCCAGAAAAAGGATCCAGAGAGGGGCAACGTTTCGGTGGAGGAGGCAGCCAAGAAACCGTACCAGCTCATCTGCCAGGAGAACGAGTATGACACCGGCAAGCCCACGGACAGCGAGACCAAGATGTAGACAAAGACCACAACTTTTCTTGCAGATTTGACACATTTTATACATAAGAACCATTATGCTGCCGTGAACCACTGCTGCTCTTATTTTGGAGAGACAAAAACACCTGAACAGATTCAAATATGTGAATGTAGATATATATATATATATATATATATATATATATATATATATATATATATATATATATATTTCATGCAGGCAGCTCTGCCAGTTGAACATTTCAAAAATAATCCTGAATAAGATCTGGTTCATTGCATTACTGTTACTTCTAATGTAGGCAATAACTAGTTTTTGGTCTGCTGAAGAGTAGCGATGGTTTACTTGTTGAGGAACATGGTGAGTTGTGGATAAATACAACCTCTTATAGTTTAGGAACTAGTATTGCTGGCTGGATCTAAAGAGAACAGCGCACAAAATACACTGCCACTTTGTCTGGCTATACTTTCTTAAACTTTGCCTTCAGAGAATACAGTTTGTTATACATGGTAGAGCAACCAAAGGAATGTTTTATGAGACTAACTTCCTACCAAATGTTTAATAGTTTTCCATTGGAATAAAAGAGTTTATATCCAAAGGTTTCCATAGACATTTGAGTTGGGGTTTTTTATATGGGGAAGGCTACATGGATTGCTGTCCCGAAAATGTTTTATGGAAATTAGGATTAGGATCTGAGCCGTCTATTTTCCACATTGGGTCCAAATATGTTTAGACAATATAAATATTTCAAATATTTGCCCAAAAACTGAATAAATCAAAAGTTAGAAAAAGTAGTGTAGTATTCTTAAACCAAAATAATTGAAAAAGCCCAAAGAGGAGAAATGATCTTCTAACTAATTTTATAATTAGATCACTTGTTTCCCCCTCATCCCACACATTTAGTATGCTTGTGAAAATGCTTCTGTATTTCAGTTTTGTGTATATGTTGTATGCTTATTATTCTTGAGCAATGGAGATTTTAAATTGATGGTAAACAATAGTACATTTTAGAGTTTAATATTTTTCAATTGTAGTTGTTGACTATGTGTAGGCCTTATTTTAGGTAGTTTGTTCAATATACATTAAGGGGTTTTAATTATATTTTGCTCTATAATAACATACTTTTATATGATCTTATTCCATTTATTTAGCTTATTTTTTCTAATTCAAAATGCTATAGAGTACAGAGGACTTCATAGAAGATAGTTGTATAGAGAAATGTAGATATGAATGTACAGTATATTAACTCTAGAAGTGAAATGTACAGGGTACTGGAAGAGCCTCCTCCGGCTTTAGAACTTGAAAACCAAACTGAGATTGCCTTGCATAACTGGATCATTAAAATTGACAATTTTGTCTGTTATAAACACCCTGCAATTCTAATGTTTACAATGGCTGTTGTCATTTTTGACCAAACTTCATCTTTGTAAAACCTCACTCCCCTGCAGAGATTTGTTTTTAATAAAAAAAATGAATGAATAATAATTGTAGTGTTGATTAATAGACTACATTACTCACACCTAACACAATGTAACTTGGTAATAACTGCGTCCGTTTGGTACCAATTTGTTTACATTTTTGAGGCCCCATATACTATTTTGAATTATGCGACACACAGCTTGAATCAAATTGAGTGAGTAGTTTATTTAAAGGGAAACAATAAATAATCATATCAAACAAAAACATGCATGTGTAACGTGTATACTTCCTTGCACCTCCCACCCTTGTTAATAGATAAATATAGAATTATGAATCATAGAATAATGAACTGGCAGAAACAGATAAAATAAAATGTTAAAAGATAAAAGTGTTTTATTTTTAGGGGTATTGACTCCTATGAAAACCACTTACAGTGGATGAAATCGATGGCAGCAGGCCTAGTTTCTCAGGAAATCAAAGTAGTGTATCTTAAAATAAAAGAACATGCATATCAAAGATCTTCACCTAATAACGTCACATCAAATGTTATTTAAACGTAAAAGCTGTTTGTTCATGGGTTCTTGGTTTGTTGTCTTTGAATTGACCTAAAGCGCCACACGCCATGATCATCATCAAGACCGTCAAAAGCATCCTCTACTGGGGAAATATTTGCAGTAACTTGTTCAACACTACCCTCTAGCGGTTGTTACACGCCACATTACATGGCATTTCGTTTGGCGCCGATGGAGGGAGTCGCTCCTGAGATCTTTGGTCAGTCCGACGACAGAACTTCCGGTCGGCATTTTGTTCTACGAGAGGAGAGACTCTCGATCATCGCAACAATCGTCAAATTTCTCATTTATTGTCGAAATTAGCTCCATTCTGCATTGATGTCGGCACAGACCGACTTAAAGACCGAAGAACGAATGTTTTCCCATACATTAAAGTTGAAACATTCCCCGCTGAGTGACGAATGAAGAACGAATCGGTCCGACCCGGATTATTGTTGATAGCTAGCGGGCTAGCTGAGCAGCTAGCTTGCGAGCCAGTCGAGAGGAGCTGCGAGAGAGAAGAAAGGGGGAGCTAGAGACACGGACACGGACACAAACCAAGCTAAAACATTATTCCCCTCCCTTTCAACGCAACATCCGAAGGTAAACATATAAGGCTGCCCACTTTGATGGAGTAAACTTCCAAATTTCGTTTTTTTTTTTACGAATCCTAAACAAATGTTCCGATGCATACTTGCTTCGGCGTCGTAATCGTTTCCTGAGATGTAACAGAGCAAAAACACACCTAGCTAGCTGCTCGGCTACTTCGTTAGCTTCCGTCGGCTACTTCGTTAGCTTCCACGGCACGGCCTCAACTGGATGTCATCTGTCGAGCCCGGGGATTGGGCCGTTGCCACTGGATGTCATGTGTCGAGCCCGGGGATTGGGCCGTTGCCACTGGATGTCATGTGTCGAGCCCGGCGATTGGGCCGTCGCTACTGAATTACAATCTATGGTCGTTGCCCCCATCTCATCGGCAGACACCGTAGCTGTTAGCCTTTTTTTTTTATCGATTTCACGTACGCTGAGCTAGTGTAAATCACCCTGGTTTATTGTGCAAATTCTCCATTTTACTTGCAGGTAGTCTGCATTGGTTGGATGTTGTTATTAACTAAGATCAATTGCAGGCTAGTTAGCGTGTCTAGTTAGCAATTAAAGCTCGACTATTGTTGTTGGAAAACGTTAGTCTGCTAGCTTCGTTAGTGAGTTTAGCTGAAAACATTAGCTCCCGTATTAGCTGGGAAGCTAGTCAGGCAGTTTACTCCGTAGTAGTTGATGGGTTAAGTTGGAAAATAGGGATTCGAATTTTCGATTTCTGTGTTGCTGTGTGTGAATGGTCCGTCTAACAGCAGATATGTTTGCTAGCGCTATTTGGATTTGACTCTCGGGTGGTAGGGGTGCCTTTCTAAATTGCTGTTAACTTGCGTTAGTTGTGATTGGTGTTGGGGTGTTTTGACCTGCTGCTGGCTGAACACGGTCCAGGTTTTTTGATATGCAATGCTACTGCAATCAGTGTGACGCCTAAACGGTAGCAATACAACTCGTCCACGATATTGCATCTTACAGCAACAACAACACATCCCGTTTGGTTTCTTCCTGCGGGAACGCTGGCCCCAATGCTAGCTGAATACGGTAACTGTTAGCCACTGGAGGATGCAGCCCCCCCATTACGGCCGCCACCATCACGGTGCATCTGTTCTTTTGTGCTGCCTCCTGCCTGTCAGTCTCACAGCTGTCAGCCAAGTCCCTGCATAGAGGAGAGGGAACAGAGACAGAGTGCGACTGGTGTTTATATTATTGTTTACATTACCCATCCATGGACTTCCTTTGCGTTCATGCAGAAAACAGTTAGCGAATTGGTGTCGGCTATGGGCCGCAACTGTTTGATGCGTTTTCAATACTTATGGACCGATCTATTAAATAACTGGGGCTACATCTATTCAATTGTCTTTATATGCTATATACAATTTGTATGACAATTATATGTGCATGTGTGACAGTGTCCATTGTAAATGTTATGGACACTGTATGTTTTGGAATGAGGAGTTCAGAGATGGTGCTTCAGAAAGAGTTTCACCGTGTTGTAAGGGGATATACAAATGTCCTAATTTTTCTTCCAACAGACAGAAGGACTTCTCTCTGAAATGTCAGTGGGTCCAAAGGAGACTGAACAGAGTTCTTCAAAAAGGTATATATACATTTTTGGTTCAGAAGCTAATGTTCCATTAGCCATTTGCATTGAGTACAGGTTCACTGGAGCCCATAATACATAAACAATTGTTTGTTTTCATTTAGCATATCTCAAATGTCATCCTTTTGTGCAAAATGAAGTCACTACTGCTCCAATTATATAGGTAGAAATTGAGATCCCTCTCATGAAATAAGACCGATACAGCATCTCACTTTTCTGCAAGCTTTCTGTAACCTCTTCCTCATCATTTCTGATGAGGGGTCATGGGCTTGTAAGAAGAAGTTGCAATACTATAAATGACATTGCGAATACAATAAGATTTTAGCTAATTTCAATGCTAATTTGACAGCAGTAGTCTATCTAGGATGACATATATTCACTGTAAGGATGATTTGCCAACACTAGCTTGATATAGGCAGTATAGTAGAGGGCCACTACCTACTAGGCCCTACCTACTTGCACACATGAAGAACACATGTTTCATATAAAATGAAAAGGTACCCCTAACAGTTTTTCGTTAGAACAATCCGTAATTATGACTATTCTGGTCCTCTATGTTAAAGGAGCACTGTTTATAAATCTCCAGGGCTTTGCCCTTTTCCCATGAGCGATGTCTGTTTTTAAACAGAAACGGACTGAGATACTCAGTGAGGAGGGAGAGAAAGGGGCTGGTGTTCGTCATTATTTAACCTTAAGTTTACATATCATTTTATCTTATCCATTAGCCCAGATCTCTTTCGAGATCAGCTTAAGACAAGGAAAAAGTCTGAAGTTTGTTTTATATACAGACATGGTGGGCATTTAAAGAGGGACAGAAAAACTGTCAACGTTTTGAAATAGATATTCAATGAATATGGTTTATTTGCATTGTTAAGTTGAATGACATAACTTGTTCTAGTCAACTCGGCAGTAGTTTATCAATCAAATTGGATTGCTCATATTCTAGAAAATTAAATTTTAGCTAATATTCATTCAGGCTAATAACATTGAATTGTCTGTTTATCAATACTAGAACAAAACAATGGCAATGATGGCTGTCAAGGAAGAAGAAAAAACGTAAAAATAGACACAAATCAATTAACTTGTATGTATCAGAATGTTGATTGATGCCAGTTTTAAAACCCTCTACATAAACAGGATAGTGTTTGTATTTCGGTTCCATCTGTTCCTGTATCTTCTCACTGTCACCTTCACGGGGTTTCCTTCCCTCCTGGTGATGCGGTCGCCTGCCGTTCTGTTCCCTTCCCTGTTCAGTCTCATGCTGATCCATGCGCTCCTCCTTTTGCCAGGTGTTAGGAGATGTGAGGACGGGTGTGTCACCCATTGACCCCCCTGAACTACCCGTGTATCGACACACTCCCCACCCTCACCTTCAGCATGAATGGGGATATGCCTCATGTTCCCATCACCACTCTCGCTGGGATCGCTAGCCTCACAGACTGTAAGTTAAATTCCTCCCCCTCCCATCATCTTTTCACTTTGTATATAGAGTTGTACATCTCAAACTTCGCCGACATCCACCTGAATCCCATGTCCTAATCTCTCCCCTTTCTCTCCATGTCCAGTGTTGAACCAGCTGCCCCTGCCCTCACCACTCCCAGCTACCACCACTAAGAGCCTGCTCTACAATGGGAGGATTGCAGAGGACGTCACCTGTCTGCTAGCGTGTCGCGATGAGAACCTAGCGTCCCAGCTAGCTCATGGCCTTAACCAGGTTTCCACAGAACACATGTGAGTTTAATCATGATGCATTATCAGAATTAGCTCTTAATCCACCTCAATGTCAGTGTTACCTTTATCCCATCCGTATTACCTGATCTATCACTTTAAAAGGCATGCTAGTTAAGAAAAGAAAGAGGATGTATGAATGCAGGAATTGTCGATTGTTTTTGAAAAACTAAATCGTAGAATTATGGTGCGCACAAATGTTTATCCCAGCCCAAGTCAAAATCCTGTTTTGCCGTTGGTTTGAGCGTTTCTTGTAGATGTTGTTTGTTTTGTATTTGGTTTGCGTAGAGCTATAAAACATGGGTTGTAGGCGCTTCACTTTCTGGGAACCTCTCCAAGCCCATCCAGTTTGTTGTGGGTCCAGCGCGGCCTACTAGTGGCTGGTTCACTAGTGAAGTACATTAAGCTGCAGACGATGTTGCTAAGATGAGATGGAGTGTTATGGACGCACATTTAATTATTTTTATTTTCTAAATAATATTAATTTTATTTATTTTCTAAATAATTAATATTATTTATTTTCTAAAACAAATAAATAACTAAACTGAGCATTTTCCATAAATGCTATGCAATTTATTGGAAAATAACTTTTGGTCATATTGTCAAAATTCTCACTACATCCTGACGGCATTCCTTACATCAAGTGCACTAAATAAAAATACACTGAATATGTGGATGTTGCAGACCTGTAATATACCCATTCAATCATTTAATCCCAAAATTAAATGATTGCATGGGCAACCTGTCTGCCACCTTCTTGCCCAGCTACCTGCACGTCCTCTGCCCATGTTCTCACTGTGCATCGCCGGAGTCTTCCACAAGGCCCTAATATGCTGCTGCTGTTCTAACATTGCCTTTTTTTTTTTTCAGAGAGCTGAAGGACAACCTGGGCAGCGATGAGCCGGAGGGAGACGCCCCGCTGCTGCTGCAGACCATGCTGGCCAGGAACCCCGGCATCTTCAGGGAGAAAAGTATGGAGGGATACACACTTGCGCGTGCTCTTTGCCCCCCTTTTCTCTTATTGCAACAGGTTGAAAATTTGCGTTGTTTTTCTTTTCCCAAGCAGACGTCATGCAGCAGCAGCAAATGGTACCGCAGTACAAAATCGCCCAGAATTCCATGCATAGTCCAGCACAGTCGGGAAACTTTCAGCAGGCAGCCATTTCTCCCAACCCATCAAGGTGAGTCAAGATTAAATAACATGGTTTTGAATCATGTTTTTAATAACTAATCCAATTATTTTTTCTCCATGTTAAATGACCAAAACCAGTTAATCCTAACTTCTTTATCCCCTTGGTTTGCAGCCGCTTCGTGTCGCCGCAGACTGGTTCCAGTAGCAGGTACATGGGTCAGAACAGCCCCGTGCCCAGCCCCTACACTCCTCAGAGCCCTGCCACTGGCTACATGCAGCAGTACCCTCACCAACAGCCCCCAAGCTACAACCAGCACCAACAGATACAGCAAGGTGAGGCCCATATATACTGTTTCGCCTTATCAGGATGAAAAAAAAAAATTATTAACTCCTGACAGATAGGACAACTCTGTGCTGTCTTGCAGCGGCAGCCTTTTTAACCAACGTTAAATTATTTTCTGTGACAGTATCTGTGGCTAGCCCCATGGTTTCTGGGGGCATAAGGAACCTGCATGAGGGAAAAGTTCCTGGTCAGATGGCAAACGCTACTAACCACCATCCCGACCGGCATGGCACTGACGACTACCTGAACATTGTGCACCGACTGGGGAATGAGGTAAATAAAGGCTTCATTAAATCATTTGATATTAAGTACAACATTTGGAAGTGGAAAAAAATGGAAAGTGTTTTAATTCAAATTGACATTTGTTTGTCGTAAAGAAAGTACTAAAATCAGCAGTGCTTGGCTAAGGAGCTATGCAATCCATTTGCTTACCTCTTGTGTGAATTTGTTGGTTTGTGTCCAGGAGGGTGACCCATCCATGAGAAACGCCTTCCCTCTGAGATCTCCCCAATCTGGCTGCTCTCCAGCGGGAAGTGAGGGGACACCGAAACGTAAGAAAACTTACGCTAGGGCGCACACACACCATTTCTCACTTTTTGGTTTTTATAGTGGGATCTCAAGGTTATCTCTACATTTTACATGCTGATTTCTGTCTTCCGATTTCGCTGCGTGTCAGAACGCCATTCTAAAATTCCCTTTCACTTTTCATATTTGTGAAACAAACCTTCCACTCTTGGGCCTTTCCTCTCCACTGCTTCTCAGCGGGTTCCCGGCCTCCCCTGATCTTGCAGTCGCCCCCTCCTTACGCAGTTTCTCCGAGGGAGGGCGGGCCAGACCAGAAGCAACAGGCGCAGCAGAGGAAAAAGGGGCCCGCTGTCAAAGAGGAGAAGGATATGTATGACATAGTCAGTTCTCCGAACAAGGACTCCACCAAGCTCACGCTCAAACTGTCCAGGGTCAAGTCCAATGAGTCGGACCCCCCGAGTAAGTGATCGCTACGTTGTATATTTCCGGGCATCCATTCAATGATTTGATTACTTCCGGCTTTTCTTGGGGTACAACTACATCACAATTTTTCATAGTTTGTATAATCCTTTCTTGACCCTAACCCTAATTTCAGTCTTCTAGTTTCACAAGTTCTAAAACTGCTTTTGTATGATGTGATGCAACTGATGTATAGGCACCAGTGTATAGGCAAAGTGGTATCAAGCCAAACTCTAAATGCCAACCAGCTGTTGGAATCACGTTTCATTCTCTCATGCCTGTAGAGAAACAAAATCCAAGGAAACTTGCTCTTGCTTGCATAACTTTTTTCTTTCATTCATTTATTTTCCGTTTGCTTTACTTACTTACTAAAAAGTTACATCCACAAATCCTCTTATGAAATCACTAGCGACCCAAAGATGTCATTGTGCCATAATTTCCTGCTTGCAAAAATGTGTATTTCTTCCTATGTAGGTCTTCCTAGTTGTCCTTTGGCCCTCTAGTGGACAGAATAGAACGAATACTTCTTTATGCCACAATAATCAAAACTGCATTTTTTCATTAAGGTGAGGCTATGCCAGGCATGGACCAGAACTCTGAAAACATGGAGACCGAGCTGGGCTTCCAGCAGGTTCCTGTGCTTCAACAAAACCTAGGGGCACGCCAACAACAGCAACAGCAGACAGGAGGCTCCAGCGGCCTTCAGCCACCTTCATCCCCTTATGACGAGGCAGAATTGGATGCGTTGGCTGAGATAGAGAGGATAGAGAGGGAGGCTGCCAGCGAGAAATGTTCCAAGGAGGTGCAAGACAAAGGTGAACAGAACATTAAACAACTATTTTGCCAGAAACTGTAATGTTTTTTTTTTCATTTCTTCAGATGCCAGTGTCAAAATTTAAGGGCTTTCCTCAGCTTTGAAGTCACTATTTGTTCTCTCTCTACAGACAAGCCGTTGAAGAAGAGAAAGCAGGACTCTTTCCCCCTGCTGCCTGGTGCAGGGGGCCCTGGGGGCCCCACAGGAGCCCCAGGCAGTGGCTCGGCAGGAGGCGGCAACGCTGGCAAACTGACCCCACAAGAAGCTACTGCTGCTGGGAACGGAGCAAGCCGCCCTCCCCTTATGGTGAGCATCGACCTCCAGCAGGCAGGCAGAGCTGATGGCCAACTAGACCCGTGTCTCGCTGCACCTATTCCGGCCCTCGAGGCCCAGCGTTGGCCTGAGGAGCCAGCTAGCGGTCCGGCCGCGGCCGAAGGTTCCGACACGGTCTTGCGGTTGAAGCCGGACGGGAGACCAGAGGTGATCAAGAACCGGGTGGACAAGCACGAAGGCAGGCGAGAAGGCAGGGAGTCGTCAAAGCACCGCCACGATGGAAAGCCCAACTCGGAGAGACGCAGCGAGTCGACAAAGTCATCGAACCGCGGGGAACACGGCCGGGACAGAGAGCGAGACAGGGACCGAGAGTCGGAGCGGGATAGAAGGCATCGGACCGAGGCCGGTGGAGAGGCCCGCGACAGGCGGTCACCTGAGGCACGCCACCGTGCTGACCGTGCGGATCGCGGTGACCGCAGTGAACGCGCTGACCGTAGTGATCGCCCCGAACGAAGTGACCGCGGTGATAGATCCGGGTTCCGGTCCAGTTCCGCCGGAGAGCCTGGTCGGAGCAGCGGCCGCCAAGAAGGGTCCAAATCGTCTTCCTCTAGTTCCAAGATTCCAGACTCCTTCCCTGTTCACCTGCTGGGAGGGCAGAGTGGCTCGCTGAAGAACTTCCAGATCCCTAAGGTGATCTGAGCCAATCCAAAACCAAATACCGACCATTAAACTGCCTGCAATTTTACAAACACGATCACACCACTGTTCGCTCTCTTCCGTTTTCATTTTATGTCATCATCATCTCTAAGCCTTTGGTTATCCCTGGGATATTATTTAAGAAATGGTTTACTTCCTTCATTTGGTAAATGTATTTTGGCAGACTCATGAGGAGTAACATGTATAATATATAATTATTGTTAATAGGTTTTTTTTGTTACTGGGTTTCATGGTATTTGGGTTTAATATTTTTGTATAATTAGTCCTGACTATAACCAAAATTCGTTGGACGCTAAACCCATCATTTTTGGTTGGAGACAACGTTAATCGCATACTGCTATAGAATTGATTTGCTCATCAGTTCAGTTTTTTGTATTTTGCCTTTTAATTTGCCCTGCCCAATTAATATTACAAACTTTAGCCATACAAGCCCCTAAATTATATCTCCAACAATGTTTTTTTGATCTTACCCCGCCCCCTTTCAGGTAAAACGGGACAAAGACGGCAATGTGTCGACGACTGCGGTAGAACCGCACGGCTGGACGCAGCCCAAGGTGAAGCTGGAGAGACTGGGCCTGGTGGAGGACTTTGCAAAGAGGCCAAAGCCTGTTGTGGTGCTGAAGAAGCTCTCCATCGACCAGGTCCAGAGGATCATCCGTCACAGCAAGTCTGG
Organism: Micromesistius poutassou; assembly: GCF_964030765.1. Taxonomy (NCBI): domain Eukaryota; kingdom Metazoa; phylum Chordata; class Actinopteri; order Gadiformes; family Gadidae; genus Micromesistius; species Micromesistius poutassou. The sequence goes on along the minus strand of NC_140275.1, from coordinate 11,465,451 downwards.
AAAGAACAGGCACTCTTCAAGCAAATCTGGGAAAAGTAAGTGTGAAGCAGTTCATTTTTTTACTTGCCGTCTGCTATTTCTTTTTGTTTTATTTTTACCAATAATGTGTAAAAAGATATATATTAATTTTTTTAACTTCTCTTATTGGCCTGTACTTTTGGCTGTGGCTCCCTAACAACCTGACTGGGATTAATAAAGTACACCTTGTTTCTGAATGGCTTGGCCATGAGCACGGAGACTCATGAAACCCTGTTGGTTTGCTCTGTCAGGTGGCAGCATGGACCCCACGGTGCTGAAGGAGCTGCCTCCAGAGCTGCTGGCCGAGATCGAGTCCACCATGCCGCTGTGCGAGCGAGTGAAGGTGAACAAGAGGAAGCGAAGCACCGTCAACGAACGGCCAAAGTACGCCGAGGTGGACTCGGACGACGACAACGCCGACGCCAATGGGGAATGTAAGCAACCGGGCTCCGTAGAGGCACACACACACACTGGCATGCCGTGGATGAGTTAATAAACCGCAAATCACACCGCGGGTTTCATTGGCCATAACACCACACTCCGTGGTCCCCACAGCAGCGAGGAAGCGCCAGAGACGGGACAAAGTGGAACGCCTGGACAAACCGTGTGAGCAGGAAGAGCGGGAGCGGAGGGGGTCAGGGGAGCACCGGCGGAGCAGCGGGGGTCACCGCGAGGGCGGCGGCAGGCGGGGCTCGGGGAGCCGCTACCGGGACTCCGAGGAGGAGGAGTCTCCACCGCCCAGCATCAGTGAAGGTGGGGTCCGCGTCCTGCTTCCAGAGTCTGTTCACCGTTTGTCAACCGTTTGTCTGCTTCCAGCGCCGTTCGGTTCACTGTTTGTAGATGATACAATTTTACGATACTCAATCTGGATCTTGAAAGTTAATGATTAGTTAAAGTTACATGGAGAGTATTGTACCCGTTTCTTTTTTATTTTGTTTAAAGAATCATTACTGATTAATGCATACAACTTTGCTTCTCTGGCTCATAAAAAAAAAGTTGACGTGGTTTGAATTGGATAAAAATGGTTAACTGTGTTAATCTGTGATCTTCAGTTGCGCGAAAGATGAAGATGAAGGAGAAACAGAAGAAGAGGAAAGCATACGAGCCTAAGCTGACCCACGAGGAGCTGATGGACTCGTCGACATTCAAGAGGTTCCTGAACAGCATCGACAACATCATGGAGAACTTGGAGGATGCAGACTTCACGAATATAGGTAAAGATGTCTACATGCTTAGGGTCTTTTTGATCCTTAGTCTCTTTTCTCACGATTTTCTTTTATTTACTGTAATTAAAAGACCTACATCCTTTGGGATAAATCTGAAAAGGTGTGCTCTTTTCTATGTCATTTGGGCAGATGATGACGAGATTCCACAGGAGATGTTGCTGGGTAAACACCAGCTGAACGAGTTGGGCAGTGAGTCAGCAAAGATCAAGGCTATGGGCATCTCCAGCAGGGTACTCCTCTACTCAATATCCCAAAAATCAATACTCATAAACCAGTTTATTTTTTTGTTTAATTTTGGGCAATGGAAGCCAGAGCTTTGTTCTAATGGCCGGTAAATGTACAAGCTAACTGTGAGACTAACTGCTTTCTCTGTCTGTTGTTTATCCAGATCCCTTCTGATAAACTGGTGAAGCTGCTTAACATCCTAGAGAAAAACATTCAGGACGGCTCCAGGCTTACCACCCTGATGAACCATGTAAGCTCCTTCTCTTGTTCCACATTTTTTTCTATTTACTATTAAATGTTAAAGGTCTCATTCCACCGTTTTTTTCATTAATTTTGCAGTGGTCACTAGTAGCAATAAATGAGGTTTTGGTGAAAATAATGCTCTGGTGCTCCTGTTTCACACTGTTCTAGTGTGGTAGTGGAGGTGGGCGGGGAAGAACGACACGATTTTGGCTCTTATTCATGAGATGCAAATGACTCGTCTCTGATTGGCTAACATCACTGTCCATCACAGTAATAATACCAATTCAACTTGCAGAGAGAGACACACAGAGAAAGGGAGAAGGAGAGAGAGACAGAGAGAGGGAGAAGGAGAACCACTGGGCTCCTTGTGGGTTTCTGGTTGATTGAATACAGAGAGAAGAGCTGCCTCGGGGCACCGCGTCCGGGGGACCGTGCACCGATCCCCACGATCGCCGGATCGGTGCACGGTGGCTGGTCCCCGCGGTCGCCGTGCCCCGGTCGCCATGCACTGGCCGAGCTCCCGGACTCCGGCGGTGCACTCCCGTGGGCACGTGGATTGAATACAGAAAGAAAAGCCGCCTCGGGGCACCGCGGCTGTTGTATTGTATTCAATCGGGGACCGGCTGCCGTGCACCGCGCCCGGGAGCTCAGCTCCGGCCGTCGCGGTGCCCTGAGGCGGCTCTTCTTTCTGTATTCAAGTGCCCGAGCCGCGTAAATGTTGAAATAGTGGTAATGTCCGATCCAACCATTTGTTCCCCAACTCTTGTTTCTTGGTCAAGAGACGCAACGTTGTGTCTTGTTATAGCCACAAATAGCACAGGCACAAACTCAATGCTGTCTTCCCGTGGGCCATCGCAAGCCAAGGTTGTGTGAGGCCATGAACACTAATTCACCAACTGACGTTAGTTGGTTAGGCTTTTCGATTCCGCTCGTTTGTGCGTCTATTTTCTTACATTTGCTAATGCAGGCAATCGAGGAAGGAGAACATTTTCACGTTCAGCATGCATACAGTATCTAACTCTGAGTGACCTATCGTATTTCAAAAGGAGGAGTAATAAACAGTTTTCGGTGGAATGAGACCTTGAAAAAAATTATAAATGCTAAATCTATGTGAATGTTTTTTTTTTTTACAAGAAATCAATTCAAACGTGTTTTGAATTTGTTAGAATGAGCTAGGGTAATGGATCGTGTAAACTAACCGGTTAAATCATTCCTCATGGTAGGCAGTCGAAATGAAACACGTTCTCATAGTAAACTGACAACAAACCGTGTGTGACCAGAGGGGGCACTGTCCCCCGTGTATTTCAGTCAAAAAATGGTTACCGTTGCTCTCTGGGCCTCGGACCTCTGCGAAAGGCTGCGAGACGGTAATTATCCGCGGGGTGCATTGCAGGACCACGACGGCGAGGACGAGGAGAGGCTGTGGCGAGACCTTATCATGGAGAGAGTCACCAAGTCGGCGGACGCCTGCCTCACCGCCCTGCACATCATGACCTCCGTGCACATGCCCAAGGCGGTGTACATCGAGGATGTCATCGAGCGAGTGCTACAGTACACAAAGTTCCACCTGCAGAACACTCTCTACCCTCAGTACGACCCCGTGTACCGGGTGGACCCCCATGGAGGTAAGACACGCCTCCTGTCTGGCCTTTGAAAGTACTGGATTGGATACATACAGAACACTTTTCGAGGAGCATGTGTTGATAAAGATTGACTGATACAGCTTGGCAGCCAGAACCATAAAGCCATTTCTTTCCTTTTTTTTTGATGACTTTGGGGGACCAACTAACGTAATTATTGAATTTAATCAAATTGTTCTCCTTTTTACAGGAGGATTGTTGAGCTCGAGGGCCAAACGGGCCAAATGCTCCACACACAAGCAGCGAGTGATCATCATGCTGTACAACAAGGTCTGTGACATTGTCACCAACCTATCGGAGCTGCTGGAGATCCAGCTCCTTACAGACACCACTATCCTCCAGGTGAGGAATCAGAACACCCACCCGCCTCATTACATAGGCTTAAAGGATAATTAATAATGTTCACGGGCCATATACACTCACTCTTTCAGGTTTCTTCCATGGGGATCACTCCATTCTTTGTGGAGAACGTGAGCGAGCTGCAACTGTGCGCCATCAAGCTAGTTACGGCGGTAAGCAGCGGTCTCGTTGACTCCTCGTTGACTCTTGTTAACCTTAAAGGCCTGCCCCGTCCCCCAGGGGCCAGTCATCTCCCATCGTCTGTATCGGGTATTCATCCCCTGCTCGTTGTCTGCAGGTGTTCTCGCGCTACGAGAAGCATCGGCAGCTTATCCTGGAAGAGATCTTCACCTCTTTGGCCCGTCTGCCTACAAGCAAACGGTCCCTGAGGAATTTCCGGTAGGGTGTATGAGTTAGAATTACCCATTTTCTTATACTATTCATCTCTCTCTCCCTTGTACTTTTCCTCTAAGCCACAATAAATCACTGAATCGCTTTTAAACCGCCGCATGTGTGTGTTTCTCTCTCCAGGCTGAACAGCTCGGACAAGGACGGAGAGCCTCTGTTCATCCAGATGGTGACCGCCCTGGTACTGCAGCTCATCCAGTGTGTCGTCCACCTGCCCAACGACAAGGACGCCCTGGACGAGTACGACAGCAAGGTAGGAGCTCAGAGGCCCTTTGCGGCACTTAACGGAAGCTATTGACGCAAGCAGCCTGTTTTGAAGGGGGTTTATAACATGAAGCCTCTGGCTGTTTTTGTCTGCAGATGGACCAGGATCTGCTGATTACCAACTCCTACGAGTGCGCCATGAGGACAGCACAGAACTTCCTGTCGGTCTTCCTTAAAAAGTAAGACGCACACAAGCTCGAGGCGAGAACTATAAGACAATGTTATTTGTATAGCCCAGTCACAGTAACAGTCTGAAAGGGTGTCACGCCCTCTAGCTATAAACCCTCCAGGGGAAGACAAGGCTTGACTTTCTTGCCATAGGCATTAACAATGTTTGTTTTGAACCATTTGTTATTTAAGTGATGGACAGAAATAGTTCTGTTTAAGACATTTATTTGAATTACTCATGTCACCACAAAAAGTGCAGCACACAGCGGTAGTTCTGTTTGCAGTGATTTATGTTGCCCTACTGTTTTTGACGTGCAACCGGCGCTGCCTTAACATTTTTGCACGGTCATTGCACCTATTGATGATTTACGAAGTCCACTCAATATTTGCTTATGAATGTCTCTTTTAAACTCTTGATGTATAGTGTCTGCCTCTTCGACATTACCCCCCTCCGTCATTGACCTCTGACTATGTTGCGTCGCCACTCTCTCCAGGTGTGGCAGTAAGCAGGGTGAAGAGGACTACCGGCCCTTGTTTGAGAACTTTGTCCAGGACCTGCTGTCTACAGTCAACAAGCCCGAGTGGCCTGCTGCGGAGCTGCTGCTCAGCCTGCTTGGCAGGCTACTGGTGCGTCTGGCAGCCCTAGAGCTTTCACTTTATTACTGGACATGGAGCCCTGCTGGGGTGTTCCAACTTAGCACTCTGTGCATCTGTGGATGTCCAATTGGTCTTGATGAAGTCTCCAATTTTGATCTTTGCTGTGATTCATTGAAAGCACACAGGTGTCTTTTGTAAAAGGTTAATTCAAAGTAAAAAAACAAAACAATAAATCCAATCTCTTCGGGAGTCTTTGCCAACATGCTTAATTAGAAGCTGGGGACCATTTTGTGATGTACGCAGCCTTTGGTTGCAGTAATTGAGCGACTCCAGGTGTTGATGTGTGGCTCTTCTCTGTGGTTTCAGGTGCACCAGTTCAGTAACAAGCAGACTGAGATGGCTCTGAGGGTGGCCTCTCTGGACTACCTGGGGACCGTGGCTGCTCGTCTCAGGAAGGATGCTGTCACCAGCAAAATGGACCAGAAGTCGATCAACCGCATCTTGCAAGAGGTGAGTAAGGGGTTGGAAACATTTAGTACCCCTGTGAAATGTTTTTGGATTTTAATCAGTTGGATTCAAAGCGAATCTGTTCAAGAAATGTATAATGCCTATTTATATTTTTTATGGAATATATATATATATATTATTTGAACTACTTGTTTATCATTCTTTTCATATCTCACCGAGTGCTTGAGCTACGACTCAAGCACTCGGTGAGTGCGACTCACCGAGTCGCACGACTGAGCTACGCCAATCTGCTGCTCCTCTACAACAGCTAATGGACTCTCTCACTCTCCTTCCCCCTGTGTCTCTAGGCGCCAGGTAATGATGAGACCCAGCAGCTGCAGAAGGCATTACTGGACTACTTGGAGGAAAATGCAGAAACCGACGCGTCCTTGGTTGTAAGTGTGGTTCCTTACAATAATACGGCCGTGCTTAATGACGTGTAACATTGCCTTAAAAATTAACTTTTACCCCCTCTCTGGCACCCAGAGGCACCTTGCATGTTTTGAATGCAGAGGTGCTTAAAATAGCCATTATTATTTGTGAACATTTACCACTCCGCTACAAGCTCCTCACAACCGCCCCCCCCCCCCCCCCCTTTTTTCCCTCACTGCCCAGTTTGCCCGGAAGTTCTACATCGCGCAGTGGTTCCGGGACACCACCACGGAGGCGGAGAAGTCCATGCGGAACCAGAACCCCAAGGACGAGGACTCGTCCGACGACAAACACCACGCCAAGGAGGTGGAGACCACCGGCGAGATCATGCAGCGCGCCGAGAAGCGCAAGAAGTTCCTCCGCAACATCATCAAGACCTCGCCGGCGCAGTTCGCCACACTCAAGTACGGACCCGAACAGGCACTTGTTGTAATGTGACCGCATGCTGTGTTGGAAATCTGTCTCGTCACATTAGCGTCTGGTGGGGTTATAGGGGCATCCCCATAAGTGAGGTTGTTTCATCCTCTTCCCAGTACGGTTCCTAACTGTTTCTCCCCTGTTGTTGCCGCCTTGTTTTCCACAGAATGAACTCTGACACTGTGGACTATGAGGACTCCTGTCTGATTGTGCGTTATTTGGCCTCTATGAGGCCGTTTTCCCAGAGCTTTGATATTTATTTAACACAGGTAAGGATCCACACTGGGCCCCTAAACGCTCCAAGATCTGCAACACACTCACGTTGTCATAAGTCCCTAGAGCGACTGCACCCGGTTGACATGAGTGCCTGTTGTTCCTGTGCTCCAGATTTTGCGAGTCCTCGGGGAGAGTGCCATCGCTGTAAGGACTAAAGCCATGAAGTGTCTCTCTGAGGTGGTGGCCGTGGATCCCAGTATACTGGCCCGGGTACGTGCAAGATGATCATAGGGTCTCCTCCTTTGTCACTCTAGGCTTCTGTGCTGTACAATGCGCTGTGTTATTATTAGAATGATCCTTATCTTATTCTTGCCTTGTTGGCGGTGGCTCCGGCAGTAGAGGATTTCGTCGGGTAAACAGAGGTTGCCGGTCTGCTTCTCGGTTAAATTGTCTCGAGCAGTAAACGTAATGATAATTCCTCGAGCTGCTCAAGGTACTTAAACACGGATCCTTGTGCGGCGTGTCCTTCAATGGCTCCCTCTCTCCTCCCCTGTGCAGTCGGACATGCAGAGAGGCGTCCATGGCCGTCTGATGGACAACTCGACCAGCGTGAGGGAGGCCGCCGTGGAGCTGCTGGGTCGCTTCGTGCTCAGCAGGCCCCAGCTCACCGAGCAGTACTACGACATGCTCATAGAGAGGATACTGGTAATTGGCTTGTGTACACACACACACACACACACACACACACACAAGGCTAACAAACAAATGTTCTCTATTGGAGCTCTTTAAAATATTATTGTGAGTGGTAGATTAGTTTTTTTGGGGGGGGGTGGGGGAAGGGGTAGGGGACAGGTTGGTGTTTTTTAATCTATTGGCTGTGGAATATCTACACAAGCTGTGAGAGTCTCCCATTTCTATAGTGCTGGCTATGGCGTGTATACGTTTTAATCAGAAGGGTCACCCGATGCACAGCGCCTCTCCTCTTTGTGCTCTGCAGCTTCCCGAGTGTGAATAGAAATTGTTGTGGCTGTTGTCATGGAAACAGGAGTTCATAAGTTCACTCCCTGCTTGGTAATCTTGTCTTCTACTGCCATCTATTGGTAGACCACAGGCATTGCACTTTGTGCTGCCGCTTTGTAAACAAAGGGAGGGGTTGTAGTTATAAGACTGGGTTACTTTTTCAGATTTTGTTTTTGAAGGTATCCAGGTCACTAATGTTATTTTTCTTTTTAACTGCCATTGGAATAATTGGAAAAATATATTGGCGTACAATTATTTAATCTGAAAGCCTGAATCGTTTTACCTGCCAAATGGGCCAATCTATCTGGCATTGTCAGGTGGCAGTCGTTCATTTTTGACATTATTCATGCATTTATTTTTTTCCAGGACACTGGTATCAGCGTCAGGAAGCGGGTAATCAAGATCCTGAGGGACATTTGTCTGGAGCAGCCCACCTTCAACAAGGTTACTGAGATGTGTGTGAGGATGATCCGCAGGGTCAACGACGAGGAGGGCATCAAGGTAGGGGTTCTCCCTGAAAACGTTGGTTTCCACCTGCTGTGGACATGTTGACTGTGTCATGCATCTTTTAACATGGTTAAAGAACACACCAGTTTTTCTTCGCAATATGTGTTCCCTCAACATGGTAACGTGGAATAAGGCTGTGTTCACGTTGAGTGACTATCGCTAATGTTAATGCTCATATTGCGCTTTTTTTTTTACAGAAACTGGTAAACGAGACATTCCAGAAGCTGTGGTTTACGCCAACCCCAGCCCACGATAAGGAAGCCATGACCAGGAAAATCCTCAACATTACCGATGTGGTGGGTCCTACCTTCAACTTTCATTAATTTAATTGTATTCTTTTCACTCAGTCGCCTCATCCCTAATAGCAGTCAGATACCCTGACAGTTTGTCTTACTTTTATGTGTGTGTGTGTTGTGTTTTATCAGGTGGATGCATGCAAAGACACTGGCTACGACTGGTTTGAGCAATTGCTTCAAAACGTAAGTGTTGAATGTTTTATTCCATTATCACGTGTGGAAGCACGTGTGTGGAATTCATCAAGGGCAGAATCGAGAGTGATTTATTTTAAACTCAATTTCTGCCCTCGCTTCAGTTGTTCAAAACTGAAGAGGACGCCACATACAAACCTGCCAAAAAGGCTTGCATTCAGCTCGTGGACAATCTGGTGGAGCACATCCTCAAATACGAGGAATCCCTTGCAGGTGTGTTCCTTTGTCCTATAAAGAATGAGTGCTGTATTATAACATGTCAATGTGTGGTCAAGCATCGTACAAACGCCATGGTGGTTTGTTCTCTGATTCAAGGTGCTGTGCATGCCCCTGTAGAGAGCAAGGGGGTGAACTCGACACGGCAGGTGGCTTGCATCACCACCCTCTACCTGTTCAGCAAGATCAGGGCCCAGCTCATGGTCAAGCATGCCATGACCATGCAACCCTACCTGACAACCAAGTGCAACGTAAGCCCCCCGTACTCATGAATGTGCCATGCCCACGGTTGTGAATGTCATCCCCCAGAGATGTTTCACTATATTACATGGAGTGAATGCATGAAAGAGAGCCCAAAAAAGAAAAAGAAAGTTCAGACGTTGTATTTTCCAAGTTTCCAGCCAGAGCTCAGGGACCTGTATGTAATGTAATGTAATTTCCCCCCACAGACTGCCAATGACTTTATGGTCATTTGTAACGTGGCGAAGATCTTGGAGCTGGTGGTGCCTCTGATGGAGCACCCCAGTGAGACCTTCTTGGTCACCATAGAAGAAGACCTCATGAAGCTCATCATCAAGTATGGCATGACGGTAGGTGGCGAGCACTGGCTAACACTGTCGTTTGCTTCTCCTGCCGGCATGTTACAATTTGTCTTTGTCTGTTACGGAATATATCTGTATAATGATCGGCTTATCTCCCCCGTCAGGTGGTGCAACACTGTGTGAGCTGCCTTGGAGCGGTGGTTAACAGAGTCACACACAACTACAAGTATGTCTGGGCTTGCTTCAACAGGTTTTATGGTGAGTTGTCCCCTCTCCCACAACAAACTGGCACGGGACGTCCCGGCACTTAAACCCCTAGGAATGAAAGCTGTATGACAGTGCTTGTGTTTCCTCCGCAGGTGCGCTGAACAAGTTGAAGGTCCAGCACCTGGAGGACCCCAACGCCACCACGCTGGCCGCCAACAAGCCCTTCCTCCTGCGCTCGCTCTTCACCGTGGGCGCCCTGGGTCGACACTTTGACTTTGACCTGGAGGAGTTCAAGGGCCCCAACAAGGTGAGCACACGTGCACACCAGTTACGCTTTTCATTTGATTTATTTCTGGATCAAGACGCTAAAGCAGTAATCCAAAGGTTGACATGCAAAATGCCCTCATTTGTTTTGCTTACCTTTAACTGTATTATTATAAGGGACCGCAGCATGAATGTGTTTCCTAATACCCTGTCGGTGTCATTTTCAGGTTGTGATCAAGGAGAAGGTGCTTGAGCTTCTGCTGTACTTCACCAAGCATGAGGACGAGGAGGTCAAGACCAAAGCCATCATTGGTTTAGGTAGGTCCACTTCGTGATATCATGGATAAAGGATTTGGACGTCTGTGCCCACTATTATTCGAACAATCAAATATTTAACAGGGGACTAGACTGCTTATGTTCTGTTAATTTTTCCTTAAATCTGATCCATAATGGTTTCAACCCTCCATACGGTGTTGTCATATTGTTGGGGCTAGCTCATTGTAATTGACAGCTGATTTTTATACTTGCCTACCAGTGCTTAAGTTGCTATGCTGGCCCTCCATTCCCTAGGCTTCCTTGTGATCATGCACCCCAGCCAGATGTTTGTGCCCGACGTGAAGAACTTGTACAACGGCATTTTGGCCGACAGCGCCTCCTCCATCAACCTCAAGATCCAGATCCTGAAGAACTTGCAGACCTACCTTCAGGAAGAGGACTCACGGATGCAGGAGGCTGACCGGGAATGTATGTAAAGCTCCCTCCTGCCGATCTCTACCAGAAGAGCTCTTGCTCACTAGCATCCCATTCCTGGGTTTTATATAGGATGAAAATATGGAAGAGGGTAGATCCTGTTCAGGTTTCACTCTTGCCAACCTTGAGCTTTTCTCTGTAGGCCATATGGCGGGATAGTCAAGCAGTTCGGATGTTTGACTCCCAGGAGAATGGTTCTTGTTTTGAACCCCACTGTCCAGTCAGCTGTAGGCATCCTTGAGCAATCACTTACCTGTTCCTAAATAACAATCCTCAAAAAATGCAAGGTATGTCGCTTTGTCAAAAGCATCCGTTGAAACCATCTTGTCTGTGTGTGTGTGTGCAGGGAAAAAGCTGTCGAAGCAGGAAGACCTGAAGGAGATGGGGGACATCTCCTCGGGAATGAGCAGCTCCATCATGCAGCTCTACCTGAAGCAGGTGCTAGAGGCCTTCTTCCACACCCAGTCCAGTGTACGGCACTTCGCACTCAACGTCATCGCTCTTACACTCAACCAGGGCCTCATTCACCCTGTGCAGGTGAGCAAGTTTGCCCCATCTCAAAGTCACACATATAATATGCAACCTGCAGTAGAATGCTTGCTTGTGTCAGTATTAAGTGTTAGCGTATATATCATAGAGTATATCATAATGAGATGCAATTAGAAATGTAAAGGAGAGACTAAAAAATTCTAAACATATATGGTGTGGATTGTGACACTGAGGACAGTTTTTTTGTATTTAATCCATAATTTAATGCATTACACAATATTTGTTTGAGATGTATGATTTTGTTGTTGTTTGCAGTGTGTTCCATACCTCATTGCCATGGGAACAGACCCAGAGCCCAGTATGAGGAACAAAGCAGACCAGCAGCTGGTGGAGATCGATAAAAAGTACACCGGGTTCATCCATGTAAGTCGGGCATCTCCTTTGCTCATTTGAGTGTATCTATGAAGCATTATGCATTATTATCACTCAATCATGACAAATCGGAAAGTGTTCAGAAGAAAAACAACCAGAAATGTGCTTCCTTTCAAAATGCAACCCGTGAAAGAGTGTCATGTCTTGTGGTGCTCAGATGAAGGCGGTAGCGGGGATGAAGATGTCGTACCAGGTGCAGCAGGCCATCGTGTCGTCGCGCCGTGCCCTTATCAGGGGCTGGCGGCAGGACGAGACCAACTCTGCGCTCTGCGCCCATCTCTTCAGCATGGTCCGGAGCAACCGCCAGCACCGCCGCGCCTTCCTCATCTCCCTCCTCAACCTATTCGACGACAGTGCCGTGAGTTCCCCCACTCTTGTCTCTAACCAACCTGCGTTGCGTTGTTCTTCTGCGGATACCCTGTTTACGTCAAACGCTTCTGTCATCCCGTTCCACCCTACCCTTGCGTGTCACTCTATTTTATGGTCCAGTTATCGCTTGACCTTTACCTTGCACCAACAGTTCACAAAGAAAGCGTAGTATGTGTAAACTTCATGCATTCTGATCCCGTCACGCTTCCCTTTTTCTCCCCCACCTGCAGAAGATGGACGTCAACATGCTTCTGTTCATCGCCGACAACCTGGCCTGTTTCCCCTACCAGAGCCAGGAGGAGCCCCTCTTCATCATGCACCACATAGACATCACTCTGTCCGTGTCTGGAAGCAACCTTCTGCAGACCTTCAAAGAGGTAAGACTCAAGGGCTCTGGAGACTGATGTTCATGCAGCCTGCCTGCAAGTGAACCTGTAAGGAACGAAGAAGAAACAAAGGAAGTGTTCAGATTGTTTAGAGTTGGGTGTATTCTTGTGCCACAGTTTCTGCTGAAGGAGCCCGGGCGGAAGGAGAAGAAGGACAAAAAGGAGAAGAAGTTGAAGAAGGAGCATAAGAGCGTGTCGGACGGCGAGGAGGACGAGAAGATGAACTGCGACTCACCCAGGAGCGACGAGGCCCGGAGCAGCCACAGCGAGGACGACGACGACGAGGAGGAGGAGGTGGTACGGCGGCCCAAGAAGTCCAGAAAACCTGTCGCGGAATCCGAGAGCTCGGAGTCGGACCTGGAGGATCTGGACATCGAGGACGCGGAGAAGGTGTTGAGGCGGCTGCCGGAGAATCCCACAGCGCTGATGGACTTTGCCAACGCCGTTCAGGGAATCCTGCTACTGCTGGTGCTCAAACAGCACCTCAAGAACCAATACGGATTTTCTGATAGGTAAGGCCCCTCCTCATCCTGTACAAATCAGGGTTAATTTTTGTTTTCTTACAAATCAGGCTTCCTTTTTATAATAAGATTTTCCATGGCTGCCACAGGCTCAATTATTTTGCGAAAAAGGGGATAAATAAATATGTATTTCATTTTTTTTAACAGTAAAATTCAGAAGTACTCGCCAACGGAGTCCGCCAAGATCTACGACAAGGCGGTGAACAGAAAAAGTACGGTTCACTTTAACCCGCGACAGACACTCGACTTCATCTCAAACAACATCGCCCACGCCACGCTCACCAATGACATCAAGAAACGGATAGTCAAGCAGTACCTAGACGTAAGTAGATGGGTTTCACCAATGCGTCTGTACGCTGTTTTTTGGGAGGAACTTTAAGGATGACACTTGCTGTTTTGAAGCCCAAAACACCACTATGTTTACCGATGATATATATACTGCTATTCATTATTAAAAGAACCAATTTGGTATTTGATTGTGTACATTGTGCGTGTACGTGACACCCTTCCTCCACGGTCCCTCAGTTCAAGGTTCTGATGGAACATCTGGACCCCGACGAGGAGGACGAGGAGGGCGAAGCCTCGGCCAGCGCGAACATCCGAAACAAAGCCATAAACGCCCTTCTGGGAGGCTCCGGCCCCACAACGGGTGGCCACACACGGAACCAGCCGGGCCCCGAGACCGACGACGACGACAGCGAGGGAGACGAGAGAACCCCTGGGGTACGACGGGATCACACACACACACACACACTTGGCAAGATGCCTCACCACTGCCTGCTCTCTCTAATGTATGTAAAAAAACAAAAAAAACAAGTCGCTTTGGATGAAAGCTAAAAGACTAAATAATGCTAAAGAATCAAGCATACTCATCATAACGATACCACTAGTATACACTGAAACTGAAAAAATGGGGGCCAGCAATGCTTTTTAATTTTTTTTATGTTGAAAGTATGGCAGTGGGATCTAAATACTAATGCCCTTGTTGGTTTTTCAGTCTTCTCGAAGGTCCAAGCGATCAGGTGACTCCTCTGACCCGGGCCGCATGAACGAGCACGTGGACTCCATGGATGTCATCGCTCTGTGCTGCCCCAAATACAAGGACCGGCCGCAGATAGCCAGAGTCATCCAGAAGACCTCCAACGGATACAGCATCCACTGGATGGCCGGCTCCTACTCAGGTCCCTGGGCAGAGGCCAAGAAACGGGACGGTCGCAAACTGGTGCCTTGGGTGGACACTATTAAGGAGTCTGATATCATCTACAAGAAGATTGCCATGACCAGCAACCACAAACTGAGCAACAAGGTAGTGCAGACTTTACGCTCGCTGTACGCTGCGCGAGAGGGAGGCGCAAGCTAATGGCCCCAGTTTTCCTTTTTTTGTTTTTTTTTCTTGCCCCCATTTCTACTTTATCTACCAAGACACCACCTCCTCCTCCTCCTCTCACCTCGTCCTGCTCCACCTCCACGCTCCTCCCCTTCCGACAACACAGCCAAACTTCACTGGATTCCTCCCCATCCTCCCTCCCTCATTTTTTTTGTAAAAAAAACACAGGAGTGCAAGAATATTTGACACTACATACTTTTACATGCATTATTCTTGCAAAAAACGAAACAAAAAAACAAAGACTTATAATAGAGAGACTGCTCATGTTCTGTTTTGTGTTCGAGCGCAGAGGATAGGATCCAGGAGGCATTAAATGGAATAATTTGCCCACGTTATCCCTTGAAATGTCTTGCCGAAGAAGAGACCCGAGGGGGAGGGAAATGTTTCGTCAACATTGTTGTGGGAGCTCCTTCGCTGTTGTGCAGCAGAATCTAGTCGCTCATTTCTACTCCCACTGTATCATAGTTTAACACGACAAAAAAGTAAAATGTTTATATCTCTGAAGACAAAAAAGCTGTAAAAAAAGAATAAAACCTAAGTGAATGTTGGAAATTAGTCTTTTTGATGTTCTTATTAAAGTGTTTTTGGAGTTTATTATAATACTAGCACCCTGATGTTTTTTTTCCTTTTAGCTTTTAGATCTTTGAAAAAGAAAACAAATACGGATTTTATTTTTGTTCATTTTTATTTGTCCATGCTGTATAATGGCAGATTCCTCTGGATATAATTTATTCTATTTCGAACTACGCATGCAGTATATGTGGCCTATTGCAGGAGGATATTTTGTAAATGTAGATTTTGTTGTTTTAGGTCACTCTAGTAATAAGAGGAAGGGGATCCTTACCCCCTTTTGGTGGAACAAATACTGCAATAAATTTTCTACTTCTCTTTGTCACTTGTCTGCTGAAAGTGTTACATGTGATGTTCTCTGTTTTTAAAAACAAGAAACAACGTACATCTTATGTTAACGACAATGACTGGAGAGACGGGGGGTAAGGGAAGTCCTTACCAAGTTTTGTTTTATTTTGCCGTTAATTCAGATGTTGCCATGAAACTGTCAGTCAGTTTGTGGATTGTGGAATAATTGTGGATTTTACACGGACCCGATGACCGCAACACAACGCGCGATAAAGGCACGACTTTGTGCCTCTACTGCCGTGCAGACGACAATGCTGATGACCTGACCATGTTCCAATTGGAAGTATCGAAGTGAATATGCTAAGGAATTAACAAAACGAGGGTTATTGCTCTAGTTATTTGTATTCGTCTTCATTGCATAGCATTTTTTGGGGGTAAAAAAAAAAAGATTGGATTCAACATTCACAGGCTGCACTAGATATGGAAAGTCATCGAATTCAAATGTATTTTCTAATATAAATCGATTTCTTAACATAGGCTGTCACTTGGAGGAATAATTCCTTAATGCATTAATTAAGAAATCAATAAGCATATGTTTTCGACCTATTCTAGGTGGAAAGTGGGTGAAACATTAACAGCGGTGATGGCATGATTTAATATAATCCATAAATCTTCCATCTATTTAGTTGCAATAACATCGCTCGTTATTATTATTTTTTTTGTTCGCTTTGTTGTCAGTGCTGGCTTTCTGTCCAGGCGGCTTTCCGTAGTCAATGGGTGGAAGGAAGTGATTCGAATAGGGCGGTTTGGGCGGTTAATTTGAGCGTTTAAGTCGCGTCAGAAGAGGACCGTACACACAATGGAACGGTATGTTTATCTTCTTTATACCCAACTAACTAGCGTCTGGTGCGTTTGGAAACAACAAGGTGAAGTTAAAGACCTCCTGGCTTATCTTCATTCCACCGCGGGTCGTTAATGCGAGTAACGTCATCGTCGCCAACCCGTCGGTCGGTCTAACGTTATGTTCGTCCGCTAAATTAAGTACAGCATCTGTCGTGGGCGTTAATTAAATACACATTATTTAGAGATAGGACGTTGTTGTTGTTTTTTTACAATATCTTTAATCATTCATATGTAACGAATAGTAATTTTGGCTTACGATTGACCATAATGAAGAGACGCCCTGTAGTGACATTAAGCGTATTAAACTTCTCGTTCCGGGCTGCAGAAACTACGACCGTTTCTACCACTGCCTTCACTGAATGTATTATCTGGCATTGGTTTTGACCTTTTGTAGTTTGTTAATGTTGCACACTCGCCCTCTTTTGTCGCTACAAACGTAAACACGGTGGTTTGTAGCTATATGCGGGTCAGCACCACCACCTAGTGGGGTAGGTGTGTAGTTGTATTATTAGTACAGTGGTAGGTGGATGAGAGGACATCATCGTTTTTCCACGACTGTTTCTAAACTAAAAACTGGAACCGTGCACACAATGGTTAAACTTGAAGCCCATTTGGCAACAATAAATACTATTCCTGTAAAAGTCCATGCACAATTCCTTAGTTTTCACTTAAATAGTGATTTTAAATCAAACGTTTTCACAATCCCTACGCAAGCATTGTTTGTTCAGATGGTAAACCCTGGCCTTCAAATTCCAAACTCTTGTTGGTCTTGCTCACGAGTTTCCCCCCCCCCCCTTGCTCAAACTCAATTGGCATAACTTTTCAATTATGTCAGCGTATCAAAGAGACCTCAGTTGATTTCTACTGTGTTATTTGTTATATAAGTAAAATTGAATCAATTGTCCAGACTGACAGTCTACAGTCAGTATTCTCTTACAGCTAAATATTTTAGAAGACTCTATTTTTAATCGATTTTGGCAAGAATCCTAATTGCACTGATAAGGAAAATATAAAACGCTTCTAAAAATGTTCACAATGACTCGTGGTGGAACGTGAGCAGTGAGTGCAGCTTGTGTGAGGGACAACTGAAACTTTTTATTCTGCCCATTTGATTCCTAGTACCAAACCAATTTATTGTTATAGTGTACCTGCCAACATTTCTGTTTGTTTTATTTATTATTTGTCATTTTGAGAAAAGCCTTAAAGGATGTCATGGAAATTAATTTGTCTGGAGAGGGGAGACTTGAATCTGTGTAGCACTCCTCCAAAACTCTGCCTCCACGTAGCATATGCATTAGTCCCTTCCTGATGTCCTATTTCACAGAGTAAGGATGAGCCGGGCTCAGAGCAGCAGGCTTTCGGAGCTGCCCATGCGAGTCGTCGATGGCAACAGGACAAGCATGGTGTATACTACGCCCCAGAGGTATATTCACAATGTAACATTTCACACTGTTTCTGCACAGTACTATATTGTGCATTATTGACTCTGGCAATGTCTTTACTTGAGGTGGGCCGAGCCATAAGTACATTTCACAACAAATAACTAGCATGCCATGTCATTGTCTAACTAGGATGCAAGTTATATTTTTACCTTTTAGAATACTATTCTGTTTTTGTAGTTGTACTTTTATACAAACTATTAAAATGTATAATTATTCTACATAGTTAGTTACACTTCCTGCAAATGTATGTACAACACAAATGTAAATGATCAGATTACAGTTCTTCCACAACATAAATAACTGGTTTGTTGCCCAATGCACTCTCTTTTTACGGACCGTGACACGTTATGAACGGGTATTTTCATCTGCAGTTGCAAGCCTTCGTTTGGAAAGCTGAACATCCCCAAGCCCCAGTCTCATACCTCTGAGAGAAGGACCTCCTTTTTTGGGGCAAGGTATGTTAATGTTTACTGTAATCAAATGCATTAATTAGCCTCGGGTTTGCCTGATATCTTTATTGGCTTAGCTTTAGATATTTTATACATTTTCAATGATGATGCATAATGTAGGTCTCCATTTAGGCCTCAAGCCCTGCAGATATGAACAGAATGCCGAATGATCTAATCTCTGGTTGTGATGCAGAGCGTATATGTTCACTGGCACATTAACAAGACGTTGGTTGGTTGGGTGGGAAAATATGCGGGTGGAAGCAGTTGCACAAAAATGTAAGACGTTGGTCATAAAAAAGATAGAATAAGGTGGGGAAGCACTGAATTGACGTGGCCCAATGGGGACAGTGTTATGCATGAGTCGATACACACTACTTGCAAAGTAAGACTGTACTGTTGACACAGGGCCAGTGGCGCCGGCATGCCTCGCAACAGCACCGTGGGAGGCTTCGGAGGAGCAGAGAAGTTGAAAGATGTCCGTCCTCTACATGACAAGGCCTTCGTGCAGCAGTGTGTCCGACAGCTCTCTGAGGTAGGAGCTCAAACCATTTCATCATAGTAACTCTTCCATTTAGACTCTTCTTTAGATATTTTTGACTCTCTCCCCTTGCATAGTTGCAAGGTTATTGTTACTCCTTTTTCCCACCTGGAACACCTTCAAACCAACTAATGCCCTTGGGTAGTTTGACGTCTGATGCATGACCTAAATGTGATCCATAATGTTGTGTTGCTGGTTGAAATGTGCAACCCCACCAAGGATATTCAACCATCACTACAATGAATGTCTTTGACGTGATGAAGGCCCTTGTTGCATTATTGAGCCTTTTTCTCTGTTCTAGTTCCTGTCAGAAAATGGGTTCCTTGGCTCGGTGTCCACCAAAACGCTTACGTCTCCTTCCACCAAAGAGTTTCTGAAGATGTTTGAGTTCATCTACAGCCAGCTTGACAACACCTTCCAAATGCCCACCTCCAAAGTAGAGGAGGAGGTTCCGCGCGTCTTGAAAGACATGGGGTAACGTCTTCCTCAATGTGTATTGCAAGTATAACAGATGCGTTGTTATGGGTCTGCACTTGGGGTGTGGTGGCATAACAATCCTACGCAAAGTCTGTAGGCAAAGTGTCCCCTCTGACAGGCCAGGGGCATTTATTAGAAAATGTAACACAAACAAACACCAAACCTCAGTACTCTCTCTCTGGCTGGGATGCTCACCGGTTAGTAAATTGGGCAGCAATTCGAGATGCTATAAAGTTTGTGTAGCACTAGTCTTTGGCCAAAAAATATATTTACAACATATCTAAAACATTCTTCCCATCAACATACAATTTTAACCTGACTGTCTCTCCTTCTGCTTCTTTTTCTATTTCGGGTTAAAGGTACCCGTTTGCCATTTCGAAGAGCTCCATGTATTCGGTGGGGGCCCCACACACCTGGCCCCTGGTCCTGGGGGCCCTCATCTGGCTCATTGACACTGTCAAGGTACGGCTGGGAAAAGTCATTTGTTAAACTACGGGGGTGGCGGGGGGGGTGTCTACAAACCCAATTGTCTACAGTCATCCACAGTAGGCGTATTTGAGCGGGATGTCTATCCCCCTACCTGCTCATTAGTAATGGGCATCTTAAAACTTTGTAAGTTTGGATTTCTGCTATAGAAACTGTTTTGTTTATAATACAAAGTATAGTGTGAATATTGCAATTTATTGTGTGTGTGTGTGTGTGTGTGTGTGTGTGTCAGATCTACTGGTGTATGAGCAGGGAAGAGCTTCTGTTCAGTGATTTCTCAGACGACGTGAACATTGAAGATGACCAAGTGAATATTGAGGACGGGGCGGAGTATAACAAGGTACCCTTCTTCAATCTTGATCTTAACCCTAGTAGTAGGACGAGTAGCAGCCGTAGTAGTTTGTCACCGCTGGTTTTCATAAAAGTTAATGGACAGCGATTAACAAGTCAAACCTATAATAATTTGTGCAGCATTAGAGGGCAGACATTTCTTGTTTTTTCATAACTATACCAACTAATACCAGCTAGTCCACCCTCACTCATTCCGGCTAATAAAGCTGTCCTCTGTTTGACCTCCGTTTGACAATCCGTTTAACAGCTTTATACATTTTTATTAAATCATATCACCCAAGTGTTGACCCACACATCTCGAGACCCAAACGGGTCAGTGTTAAAATGTGTGGCGTCTGCTCACCTTCTTGTCGCTCATACTCTGGTTTGTGTGACAAGCTGTTCCTGGACCACACAGCTGAGACGTATGCCAAGTACCTGCAGGGTGCGGACACCTTCGAGGATGAGGAGGAGATCTACTTCCTCAAACTGAGTAAGAGCTTGCTGCAGCACACTGGAAAAACTTTTTAAACATGACATCGACAGTAGTATATCTTTTAATATGGCTGCATGATTTAGTGTGTGTGTGTGTGTGTGTGTGTGTGTGTGTGTGTGTGTGTGTGTGTGTGTGTGTGTGTGTGTGTGTGTGTGTGTGTGTGTGTGTGTGTGTGTGTGTGTGTGTGTGTGTGAATAATACATTTTCTGTGCTTTGCATATTCTTTACATTTTCCCCATGTATTAATTCTACCAATATCCACCTTTCATTGAAATTGGTAGAATTCCATCTCCATCTTTCATCTGTATGTAATGAGGAGTGTGAGTTGTGTGTAATGTCTCTGTGTGTCTGCGTTCCACAGAGGCCCTCTTCAACATGGACGAGGCGCTGCTGGCCTCCTTGGACGACAAGTTCAGGAAGCTGAGTGACGAAGTGGCCCGGCTGGAGAGGGAGAGCCACGCGGTGAGCGGACCCTCTACATTCAGACCACATGATGTATCGTTTATTCACTTCAGTGACCCCCTCTGGTCGCTATGGAAGCTCTGCTAGTGGGTCCCACACTGGCACGTATTCCCAGGTGTTCGGCCACTCTATCACCTCAGGCTCTTAGTGGGGAAATCTATTCCCCACTATTAATTTTGCCTTCGGCGATTAATTGTTAAGTATAGTGTAATCATCTAATAACATAAATAGTCAAAGTAAAATGGTTTCTCCTTCTCCCCACATGTGTAATTAGTTACTCCAACTGATCAACATAGCAACATTGTTGTAGCCTACTTTCAGTTGGCTTGCAGGAAAAAATCCTAAAAATAAGTGGTCTCAAAAAAATAGATTCATTAAAGAATGCTCCAATCTATCATAATCTCCCTCATCCACAAACTGCCATTAGCTACAAATTTAAACACTTGGATTAAATCACTTGGATTAAATACAAGGTCATTATAAATGAATCTAAACACAGGAATTTAAGGTGAAAGCATGGAGCCTAAGCACGTCTTCACTGGCTATATGTGGTTGAGGGGGGGAATCGTTTTTTTCGTTTGTTTCTAATTTTTTTCTCACCTCACGCCCCCTGAAGAACTCTGGCGCCCCCTAGAGGAGGCTCGCCTCACAGTTTGAAAACCCCTGGTTTACACAATCTAGTTTGCTAGTTCTAGTTTGATTTCTTAATCATCATTACATGCCTGATGTCAAAGGACCTTTTTAGAGACATTATTTCTCTATTTTCCCAGACACCCTGTCTCTGTGTCCCAAGAACCTATCCCGAGCCCTGATGGAGGGTGATTGCACAGCTTTTTTTAGAAGGTGTGTGTGTGTGTGATCCCAGTGTTGATCATCCTCCTCCCTCCTCTCTCACTCGTCTAGGATCCCCTGATGAGCAAGAGGATGCAGAAGATGCAGTTCCAAACGGACCTCCAGAAGCTCCAGAGCTACCGAAGCAGCCTGGAGGTCCTCAAGTCCTCCATGGAGGGCAAGGCTTTAGAGGTCACAGATGAGCTGGAGGCCGCAGGTAGCGTCCTTACCATCAACATACCCCCCATTTTAATATTCTTTATATGTGTATATGTGTGTTAGCCCACTGGCTGGTCCAGCCTTTGTTTCACCCCCAGTATATCATCCATGATTTCTGTGTGCATGCAATGTTGATTTGTTTGAAGCAAATCCTGAATAATGTAGATTCATATTCATTGGAAATGGCATTTCTTACAGAACTCTATGCAGGATTTTATACCAAATCATTGTTATTGGCTAAAATCAGTGTGTCAACTTCTACTACTTTTTTCACATTATCTTCACAAAATGGTGCTGTGCTTTATTTGATGACGAGTCCTAACATGACGCGTGGCTTAATTGTTGTTGCTGTTTTTCTTCTTTTCTTTGCCAGGCCATCAACTGGAGTCCCTGAAGCAGGAGCACGACCACCTGCAGAACGTGCTGCAGAACCAGAAGTTCACCCCGGCGGACGTGGAGCGCATCAACCGGGAGAAGAACGAGCTGCAGCAGACCATCTCCAGCCTCAGCAAGAGCCTGGAGGAGGCCGAGCAGCACATGTGGAACGAGGAGATTGCTGTGGTCAAGGCCAAGGAGAAGGTGTGCACACGTTACAACTGAACACCAACCAGACCCACTGACCCAGTGCGAGGGCTCGCCCACACACAAAGTCCAGATGATCTCTGGCGAAGCCAAGCCACTACAGCTTACGAATGCTTCCTGTGTTTCTGTGTCTTCCAGGCAGAGCTGAAGCTCACCGAGTACCACAAACTGGCCCGTAAGCTGAAGCTCATCCCAGCATCGGCTGAGAATGCCTGCGGCCACGACTATGAGATCAGGGCCAACTTGGAGTACGGCCCCACGACCATGGTCCAGTACAAAGCGCAGGTCATGGTAGGGAGAGTCGATTGTGACTGCAAAGAGCACACTACAAAAATCATTCTTCGTGCTATGAGTGAACTCGAAAGTTTGATGGCGTATTTGTTTATTTACAAACTGTATTGGGGGCGTTTGGGTTTGTCCAGGTGCGTCTGCGGGACCTGATTGGTAACGTGGAGGAGGAGGGCAGCCAATTGGCCAATCAAAAGCTCAGTGTGGAGGAGTCTATCGAGCAGGTAACACGCTAACCTGGTCTTGCAACCTACCGATACTGGACAGTTCCTTATTTATTCATGCCTTGGCTAAACGCATTTCATTCCTCCATATAGCGATCTTATCTATTGGTTAGCTCCG
>NC_140275.1:11376831-11442270 GCF_964030765.1 Micromesistius poutassou | reverse complement strand
TGTAAGTTTGCTATTGTTTATTCATAGTGGTTGAAATAGTTAAACGGCTTTCTGCCATTATGAGAGAGATAAGATTTTAATACATGAAAATATAGATAACACTAATCGTCTTTAAATAGTATTTAGATGGTGGCTTTTCTTTCAGATTATATATTAGTATATTCTAAGTAGGCCTATTGTTATAGTTCGGAATAGTGGTAGCCTATTAGTTATGCAGTAGTAGTAGGCCTAACAGTGGGACTTGTGTGATTGTAATAGCAGGAAATTGATTTTGACAACACTGCATGATTGCATGAATATACAAATATGTGTTCACGGCCTTGACTACTTTTCTTTCGAAGGCAGATTTGTGTTTAACCCGCACCAACCCGGCACATTTCTGATAATTATTTCTTGAATCTCTAAAATGCCTTAAGGAGACCAATTAATTGGAACTTAACTTTACACTCAACAAAAATGTACAATGAAATAAAGATAAAAGATTAAGACGCTGTATAATGGCTGTATAATGGCTGCATAATTAGATCTTTCTTCTTCATGGGTTGTCCTTTAAGATACTGATCACGACTACCTTAAACCCAAACGAGAATCACTTCATAAATAGATGCTCTGGTGAATAATCCTCATCATCGTGTAATACTTCTCTCAGCCATTAAGGAATGACTTATAGCAATGGCCATCATAATATTAGAATTCCCTTAATGCCCAATGGCTGTGATAACGTTTTTAGTTTTTAGTTGTTGCCCGAAGGCCAAATAACCCAATATGTGTTTATTATCACACACATAGCAGAATGAGCACATTGAAGTTTGTTACTTGGTGGATCGTATTGTATCATCTGTCCTTCCTTACCAATCGGGAATAGCTGAAATCTCCGATAGCTCAATCAAAGATGCTCGTCAATTGCTACAGCTAGAGGGCACTGTTGGCAACGCTTCTGTGTGTAGACGATCAAATTAAGCCCATGACGTTGCAGTCAGAGAGAGAGAGAGAGAGAGAGAGAGCGAGAGAGAGAGAGAGAGAGAGAGTGTGCATGCACATGCTTGTGTCTGTGCATTGTGTGTTTGTGTGTATGTATATGTGCGTTTGTATGTGTGCCGTGTCCTTGCACCAACAGTAGAACCAAAATAGATGTTCAAGGATAATGATAGGGAATTCCTTTCATGCTCTCAATGAATGAATGAAGAACTGTCGATTCCAACCCGGTTAAAACTCATTCAGTTCAGAAAAAGTTCACTAGTCATTCAGTTTAGGCTACTGAATAGTCAGGCAATTAAACAATGATTATGTGTTTTACCACTATGTTTTCAAAATAATATAAATAATAGAAATGTTTATCTAAAATAAACAGCTTAAAGACAGGTGTAGAAAGCAAATATTGGGTGGGATGTGTTTCCGAGGATAAACGAACAACATCACTTCTACAAATTATTGATCAACTTCTAAAAGGGCTGAAACGCTAGGGAGAGAACTGAAGAAATGACCACAGCACAACTCTGTTTGAATCGAGTAGCCTACAACACATTGTACTCCTCAGTGGAGTACAATCTCTAAATAACATAACATTTCTTTGTCGTTTTTGTATTTGTTGCGTTTGTCATTTTGATCAGTGTCTTTTCATCCCTAATGAGGGTCCACTAGCGAGCACGGACCGTTCATTTCCACCTCTCATGTGTGGTGCGATCCGATGTGGGCCTTTATGTCCCCACAGAAGGGACATAAAGTTCAAACTAGAGCTGTTAGTAACAATTGGGTACTTCCATGAATGGCACGACACAAGTCGGTTCACTAGTTATGGTGGGCTTGATGCTCTGTGCCACACTTGCTTAGTGGTTCACTCCTCTCACTCGAAAATGGAGCGTGTATAGGGTCCCCTTACCAAACGATTACAGACATTTCTGGAAAATATTCCCATTCTAAGTGCACTGCAATTATGCGGACCAGCTATATAAATGCCCTCACTCCTCAGTGATTACGTGTTGTTGGAGTAGGTGGTAAGTCTATGAAGTGAAAGCATATATTCTATAAAATATACTTGAAGTTAAAGTCGATTTCAAATGCTTCCTGTGGCTAATGGATGATTTTCTATAACAATATGCAGGAACTATTTCTCTGCAGAATTATGAATGAGTTAAAATGATGATAACATACAAATGGCATGTCAAATGTTTCCAGGGTCTTGGCAACATTTTAGGTGCTGATATATCCCTCTAGGTGATTATTGTGTTGAGATTTTCTATTCCGGTAAATAAGAAGAAAGAAATCTGGAAAAAGTGTGCTTGAAGCAAACGGATGTTCCGAAAATGACTCCAATTATGTCTAATTTCTTTTTGCACTGGCTTTAGCAATTATCCACCCATCCCCCCGCCCCCTCCCTCCCCACGCGCACTTGTTGGAGTGTCACACGCGGCGATGGCTCTGCTGTTTCAGCCGCGAGACATTCTCTCCATCTGGGGCGCGAGGAGGGATTACGCGCTTATTATCTTCTTAGCTCTAAATGGCCCCGCGTTCCTGACTTCGTCGTCCCCTCTGTCGTCAAACAAACTCAGCTTATAAAGAGGGAGGGACAAAAGAAATGGCAATAAAACGCCACACGATATTCTTTGTGGAAATAACTACCCATCGCTCTTTCGAAGTAATATTTCGCGCGTAAAACCGGGACACCACTGCGTCGGCACAGCATCGCCACGAGCCCTGGTCCACGCGCAGGGTCGTTAGGGTAGGCCTATAAGTGATCTTTTGCAGACTTTAATCTTATCAGTGTCAAACCGTAGTTGCCTTCCTCACCCGGCCAGCAGACGATTGTTTCAGGGTCGTTTCGCCTTTCTTCGGTTTAAGTTTAAGCTTTTTTTTTTCTTCTTCCATCACCCGTCAATGGTGTTTGTGAGAAACTTTGATCGGTTCAGCAACATCCACGGCGACACTTTTATAGGTGTGTTTTCGATATCGATTACAATGACGGTTTGACCGGTTTACTCTTGTGACTAAAAGAATATAGGCTATGGAGGCTACACACCCAGAGAGGCGTCTGCTCCTCTTGTTTTTCCTGGTCGCGTTCATCAGCCACGTTTGTTTTTGTACCAGGAAAACAACCGTTCGTAGATCAGGTGAGTTCAAAAAACTGATATGGGCTGCACTATAATTACAACTTCTGCTGTTTCTTCTACTGTTGTTATTATTTGTTGGCTTACCACAATAGGCTAAAATCATAATCTTAGTGAGTCATTTTTGTTTTAAGCTAACTGAGCCATGCAATTCAACTTATAATAGGAATGTAGCTACTCTACTATTATGAAAAATGTATGCACATGTAGGCTTATATTTCCCACTTTCATCCTAACACCAAATCTTTCAATTTGCATATATATATATATATATATATATATATATATATATATATATATATATATATAGTTATTGTTATTGTCGAGGGATTATGCAATAGTATGGTGCTGATGATTGACCGTATTAGTAGTGGTTTGATCCTGTAAGATCACAGTCAAGTTCTGAGATAAACTAGTGGGGACACAATATCCAGTCCTGTCTAAGGACTGTCTACTAAGTTATTAGTTTCACAATTGCAGTCCCCGAAGGCTTCACATGCCCCCCTACAGACAGCACTCCCCCAACCATAGGCCTAACCACGTAGGCCTACCCTTACCCGCCAACACTTTGGACCGCTCCAAAGAGCTAACCGGCGTGCTGAAATACAAGCCCTGAAAGACTTTCTACACGACTCTCTTTGTTGTCCTTTCTTTCCCTGGCTGTATCTTTGTTTCTGTTATTCTTCCCGCTGTCTGGTCTGAAAACATTCCTCTCTCCCTCTTCCTGTCCTCTTGTACCACAGACAAAAAAATCCCTTTCACGTGCGCCCTCATAGTTGTGTCTGGGTTGTCTGTTCTTGTTTGGTTACCTGCCAAGGGAAATCGGTATTTGTTGTCCTCGCAAAAATAATACCACAAGGCTTTAGAGTCAACACGTATTGCCTTTAATGCTCGAAATTGCCCGAGATAGCCGAATGTGTTCCCAGGCAGAGTTCAACCTGGCCTTATCAACCTCAACCTTTATATTTGTCCATAGCACGCCTGTTTCAGACTCTTTGAACTGGCTGTTGCTTGTTTTTTTTTTTTTTCTTGTAAAGCCAGACAGGGGCTACGTCTCAGACCACTCATCCGCCTGTAGGAGACGGGTCACAGCCTTATCTCCCGGCAGGGCTCGGCGGTCAGAACTCACGGCCCCAGCCTCAGATAGAGCGTTGAGGGGTTAAGCTCACAGACTGTGGTTTTATCACACTCCCAGGACAAATGTCTAGAAATGAATTCTTCTTTAATAAAAATAAAAAAAAAGGCGACCTGTTTTACTCTGAATTTATTCTTTGATCTTTGCTAGATCTTCTATGCTCCACTTGCACTTTAGTATGCAGCCTTACGTCTGTATATGTATTTATGTTGAGTAGTGTCTATTTTGTATTATGTCTAACTGTTAAAGAGAGTCAACACCTGCCAGAGTCAAATTCCTTGTATGTGTGCATACTTGGCCAATAAAGCTGATTCTGATTCTGAGTAATAGTCCTAATAATTAGGATTGTTGTTATGATTAGGCTAATTATGGGCTGCGAGTGCAATGGGGAGCCACTGCTCCTGCAACACATACCCTTACGTTCAAACCCTGTCCACTGGGCTGAACCGTCGAGCCTTTCAGTCCTTTGAGGTGGAAGAACAATAGAACTCAATGGGAAATTAAATGACACAGTAATTGATACACACCAAGTAAGCCCTGCATTGGAGTCCTGCGTCCTTCAAGTAAAGTGTATGCCATTGGTCATAGCATGCACTCCGTGCTTCCGGAGCGCTCAGGGTCAGAGGGGCTTGTGCTGGTGAAGGAATTAAGCTGACATACTGTATCACACACTCCAATGGAAACAGGAAGGTCACAGGGGGGTGGTGGAGGAGAGACAAGAGAGAGGAGGAGAGCATTCAGAAGGTCAGGGGAGAGGTAGATGTGTAATGAGGCGAGAGGAAGAGAGAAGAAGGGAGAAGCGCAGCAGAAAGAGAAGAGAGCGAACAGAGTAGAAAGAGCAATAGAGCCTCCCATGGCGTTCCATTTTCTGATCCGTTTGTTCAGCTCGATTTCTGTTCCGTTCTTGTCTCTGCACACAGATAAATGGATATTGTATGTGATTGTTCACATGAGATTGGATAGCGCAAGGTTAGAATGATCAAAGTATTATCAGGTATTATCTCTTATATAATCGATAGATTTGGTTAAATCGACAATGACACACAATTATTGACTTTCATATGGTGTCTTGAATGTTGTGATGTCTGGATGGGTTTGATACCATGTGAGTTTGTGGGTATTATAAAGTAAAGATACAAGTAAAGCATTGTGAGAGCTTGAGACGGCCAAAGTGGTTAGTGGTGAAGAGGCATATCTGAGTAATAGATGTAAGAGATGGCGATGTCAATTCTTTTTTTCTTTGGGGAGGGTTCGGATTTCTCCTTCATAAAATGAATACGCACGCATGACGATGATGATATGGATGGGTGTGACCCCTCCTCTGCTGGTCCCTCTGAGATGCATGCAGGCTATAGAAACACAACGGGTGCAGCCTCATGACCTTTGCAAGGTGTCGTGGAAGTGCACACAGGGCTTAATGCCGTGCACCACGGAGGTAGTGACACCTGCACGCCATGACTCCCCCGGGCATTTTAATAACATAACATACAAATATATGTCAAATCAGCTCCAGCAGATTCTTTTTAACACTTTCCCAAGGTGTCAGCGCTCCACAATACAGGCTTGATAAAAGGAAAATCGGTGTAACATGGCTATTTTTGCAAACTATATTATTGGCTTTTATAACGTTATTTAGGTCATCAGATTGATGCAAGTAGCAAGTCCCATATGTATATTATATATGTGTGTATATCTATCTATCTATCTATCTATCTATCTCCATGATATCCATCTCTCTCTTTTTCTCTCCCTCTCTTCCTATCCATCTATCAGTCAGTCTGTGTGATAACAAACTCAATGTGCTTTTTAGCAGCATTAGGACAGCATATTTTAACAGGTTCACAGGTTTTGTTGTTGTTTTGGCTGTTGCACATGTGTTGAAGGTTTCAGCTGAAGGATTGGTAGACTGCAACTTCTTCTGTTACCATCCAATTGAAATTGAGGTTTAAGCAAATCCTTAACCTTGCGCAATTGTTTGTGTTTTGAGATACTTTTCAAAGATGCAAAAAGATACTCACCAAATTAATGCAACTTTTTCTCTTGAACAATCTTTTGAGAAGACAAGGGTACCCTCCTGATGACCCACTCATGTCTCTGTCTGGCTGTCTCCATGTCTGTGAATCAGATCGTCTGAGTCCTCCCCTTGACATCCAGCTGGAGACGGTGAATTGCACCGCTGTCAACGTTCGCTGGAAGATGCCTCGACGGCACGTCAGCACCATCACTGGATACAAGGTGAAGTAAAAGACGGATACACTTTCCACCAGGCAGTCCTCATGTTAGCGTTAGTGTGTGTGGGTATGTGGAGTCAATTCAATTACGTTTTATTTGTATAGCCCTTAATCACCATGACAGTCTCAAAGGGCTTTACAGGCCAAATATTTATGACACCCCCCTGAACCAGGCCCCCAAAAGGGCAAGAAAAAACTCCTGTGTATGTGTGTGTGTCTGTGTGTGTGGGGGGGGGTCATCAAACTTGTGAATATGTACAACATGCATTGAAAAGTCGTCAGTCCATATAACTGCACGATATGTAGAACAACCAACATTTGACGAGTTCACTCAGAAATGTAGAGGAGGATCAAGATCTGGGTGGATTTACTAGAGTATCCCTGGAGAAACATACCTCATAACACCGAATTAGTAAGCTGCAATACGATATGACGGGAATGGAGCTTGTCAAAGAATGGAGCAGAATGCCCAGACCAAGGCTGAGGCTGTATAAGAAGGGATTAAACCTTAAATTGAACACGTCTGTGAGGTCTTATGTGCACAATGGTCTGCAGGGTCCAAAGAGTGCATTTACCAGCAGAACATGATGGAGAGAGTAGAAAATACATAGATATTAAAACAATTGCTTGGACTGCAAGTACAAGAACGCAATTCTAAAAGATAGTTTTGGACCATGATGGCCTATAGAGAGTAGGAGATAGAATATTATCAAGTGGAACCGTGCCTTGCCACCCATTGTCATGCCTTTGAGATTTTTCCAATCACAAAATGAACTGAGCCAATTACAACGTTGTCGGACTCTGAGCCAATCACAACACGGACTGAGCCAATCACAGCACATCAGAAGCAACTGCTGGGCACACTATTGAGTCCAATTCAACAGTGTAGTCATGTACTATCTATAAATAAACAAATATAAATATATATTCAAAAGAATATAAATATATAAATACATATTCA
Organism: Micromesistius poutassou; assembly: GCF_964030765.1. Taxonomy (NCBI): domain Eukaryota; kingdom Metazoa; phylum Chordata; class Actinopteri; order Gadiformes; family Gadidae; genus Micromesistius; species Micromesistius poutassou. Next base: position 11,434,839 of record NC_140275.1, on the reverse strand, counting down.
ACACATCCATGAAACACACTTCAAACGTCAAACTAAATTTCTAAAATCAAATTGCCCCTGAGTTTTGTTTAATGTTACACAGAAAGTCAATTTTGCCTGCAGGCTACTGATGTAGACAGCCGTTCCTAGTGGCTTTTAAGCTGCCTGTCAAAGTTATTGTCCAATACAACGTCCTTGGGAGCCTGCTTGCCATTTGGACATTTCTTGTCCCTTTACTGTGATGTTTTTCAGTTTTTGGGCAGCAGCAATGCTTACCTATAGTGCTTTCTTGATAGATTTTGATTTAGAGTGTGTTTGGTGTCATGTGATTCATCCTGGTAAATACATTTGAAAAGAAAAGCTGGTGTGACGTCTGAAAAGCTGTGAAGTTGGCTTTTATATAATTTATAGAAGCTAGACATAATTATCAGTGCTTCCTTTAGATTTTCATCCTGCTTTTTCTCACAAATGCAGAGTGCAGAATGAAACATTTTCGTGATCTTTTCTTGCAGTGCTTGCATGACCTGTGATGCCTCTTTAACACAGCTAACGTTTCATTTTGTTTTATGGTTTTACCATTTCCAAGACCATTTTTGTATTTTTTTGTATTATATATTTCAACTGGACTTTTTCATTCATAAACTAAATGTTATCATGCAGTGGTGGTGCAATTCTGGGAGTTATTGGACCACACAAATGAAGTAATTCAACTTAACTTTCTGCCATGTCACCCAACAGTGCATTGTGTTTTACTGTAAGTGCACGAAACTGTTTGTTCTATTAGCTCTATTCTCAAAGAGAGTGAGAGAGAGAGAGAACAAGTATCCATGCTGCATTAAATGTTTTTAATTATATTTCTAAAGGTTGTTATGAGAAATCCAATAAAGTGCAGATCAGCAGGTGTTTATGAACATATGTCTACACTTAAGAGGATTAGTCGGAGAGCTACTCCTCCACTCACAGCTAAGCATGTGCGCTCAATCAGCCAATCACTTGGGATGTTGATGCTGATCTTGTTTTCATCATAGAATTCCCTCCTCTTTCTAATGAATCTACAGTGTCACGTAACAATCTGTTGCCGTGTGCCTGATGCTGCTTTGATGTCGGCAGGATGACATCTAGGTTGAAGAACCAGTTCTGAAAATATAACTGTCATATTACTTATGACATAGTTCTATTTTATGCACAACATAAAATGTTAGTCGTACACTGAAACATTCGTTTTTTTGTATTTGTATGATAATAATATTTTTTATGATACACTTTTCTTTATGATGGACCCATTCAGTCCATTCAGACACTAAAATGGTTAGCAATGCACAACATAAAATGTCGTACATTTTATGTACATTGAAACATTTGTTTTTTTGTATCTGTATGACACACGCATTCAGTCCATTCAGACACTTAAATGGTTAGCATTGGTTTTAAAAATGGGTATTTGGTATTGCCAATTTAATGATACTGCAGAGGGGGCGAAGTAATAACTCACATTACATTTATTTGTTTGTGTTTGTGTGTGTGTACATGCACATGTCTACGTGTGTGTGTGTGTGTGTGTGTGTGTGTGTGTGTGTGTGTGTGTGTGTGTGTGTGTGTGTGTGTGTGTGTGTGTGTGTGTGTGTGTGTGTGTGTGTGCTTCAGGTCTTCTATAAAGAGATGAGGAACAGCCGTCCAGGGGGTACTGCCTCCATATTGGAGGTTCCTCTGAGTCTGGACATGCTAACCACTGTAAGTTAAGCTGCATTTACTTCACAAAGTTTCCTTTTCTGGCTTGATTCATCGTAATATACACAACCTGAGGTTCAAGTTTGGTACTAAACTAACCAGCTAGTAAGTCTCTCCCTTCCTGCCATTCCCGCCTCTTCTTCTATTAACTGTAAAAGATGATTATCTTATTTTTGGCAAGGTCTTGATGGTCTGCGCTCCAATTTCTCCCCCTCCGCCCCTTTCAGCTATCCTATTCCACTCTCTGAATTTGCTCCTATTTCCCTGCAGATCCTTTTCAACACTGTAGCTCACATGCGTTCCTCCTCCAGTCACTGTGATATACAGTGTCCACAAAATGTTTAAAATATGTCCTTCCTGCCTCAGGTCCAAGCTTGCTCTCTATTATCAACTACTCACATCCGGCTCAGTACTTGACTTCTTTATAATTGGCAGTGTTCAGTCACTTTTTAAAAAACCTTCTCTTGTCCTATTATAAACCCATTTTAAACATGAATTATAGACCAATCAACGAGCTACAGTTTTTATCTAAAATCCTTGAAAAAATCCTGACGGACAAACTCCAGAAGTAATTTTCAACCAATCTCCAAGCTACTGTTTTTTATCTAAAATCCTTGAAAAAATCCTGACTGACCAACTCCAGAAGTCATTTTCAACTGGCCTCTTCTGCAAACATACCACTTGAACCTCCTTACTGAGAGTGACTTATGACATCCTTATGCATGGTGACAAAGGTGAATATTCCAATATTATTCTACTTATCTCGGCAGTAGCTCAGGAGGTAGAGCGGGTTGGCTGGTAACCGCAAGGTTCCTAGTTTGATCCGCGGCTCCTCCTAGCTGAGTGTCGAGGTGTCCCTGAGCAAGGCACTTAACCCTGACTGCTTCCGACGAGCTGGCTGTCGCCTTGCATGGCTGATGCCGCCGTCGGTTTGTGAATGTGTGCATGAATGGGTGAATGTTAGGCAATATTGTAAAAAAAAAAGAAGTTTCTATATAAATGCAGTCCATTTACCATTTACCATTTTACTTGATTTGACACCATCAATCATACCACTTTACCTGATAGGTTGCATAACTGAGCTGGCTTTTCTACTAGAGCTTTAAAGTGGACTAAAGTGGTTCAGTCTTGCTTGTAATATATATTTTAATGTGGGCATTAATATTCATATGTCATCCTGGATACAGATCTATTTGTCTGCCAGACCCAATAACCTGAACCAACGGTCCTCCCCGGTCACCAAAGATTGGATGTCTACTAAAGGAATACGCTGAGATATCTGTTAATTGGCGTTTCCCTGTCTTACCCAGATTCAGACAAGTTGTTTATTAGCCGCGTCCATTGCCGCGTCCATTGACTCGCAGAGTTACAATAGCCTAGCTGCTGTTCATGTGAGGGAATATACTTGGCAATATATATATATTGCTTTCCAAAGTCGACAATGTGTTCAGAATAGTCACTTGTTCAAACTGAGAGCAAGTAAGAACACAACAAGATTGTAGTTTGTCTTCAAAAACAAATAATTCTGCACTATTTTCGTGCTTGGATTATTTGGCTTCCTGTGTTTCGGAACACATTTGGAAAGTAATTCAAAGTGTATTACCCTCAAATTAACAGGAGCTAGGCTACTGTAACTCTGCAAGTCAATGGACTTGGCGAGTCAAGGAGGTCAATGGCAAGTCAAGGAACTGCTATCCAAGCAAACTCTAACCCTTCTGGACACGTGATGAATTTGGAATCAAACTTCTGGGCAAGACGAGCAAACGCCAATTTACAGATGTCTCGGCATGTCGCTTGACCCTCCTCTAACTAAAACCTGACAAAACCAAAGTTATTTTAATTGGACCTCATAACTTTGCCACTGCAGTTTTGTCAGTTTACTGGTCCATTTCACTTAAAATATAAATTATACTGCTTCTAATCTTGGTATCGTCTTTGAGCTCAATATGACTTTTGATCCACATGTTACAAAGCTTGTAAAGTCCAGTTTTCTATCGCTAAGATCAGATAGAACCTGTCTCCTACGGATCTCGACCTATTAATTCAAACTTTGATTTTCTCCCGTCTGGATTATTGTAATTCCCCCTACAGAAGCCTCAGTCAAGCTGCTCTTGTTCATTTACAGTTGGTTCAAAATGCAGCCTCCTGGCTCCTCGCTAGAACTAGCCATTGGTCCGACATTACACGTGTTCTTGTGTCTCTCGATTGGCTTCCTGTAAGATTTTAGAATAATCTACAAGATCCCGTCGATTTCATACAGGGCACTGCATGACCTCGCCCCCAGTAACACCTCTTACCTCCTTGTTACTAATTTATTTAGTCATTTACATATGTTTTATGTGTGGGCTATATAAATACTGTTTTACTTACTTACATTAACACGTGTTGGGATCGGATGCCTACAATTGCTATTTATAATGTATCATCATTCACTAAGCACTGTTTCAAACATCAATTCTTATTTAGAAATAAAAAAATGCATGCTATCCATCTATCAATCTAAGGAGAGTTTTTTAAATTATATATTACATTTTTCTCATATCAGAGTAAAGTTAAAGATCAGAATTGGATATTATTTGGATATTATTCAGGGCTTAAATTTCAGTCTTCAAAATGGGGGGGAATTCCCCCCTTAAGAGTTCCACATGGGGGATTTTTAAAGTTTGGGGGGGATACTACTTGCAAGCTTAATTAGTCTTACATTTGGCCCCCTAACACAAATCTAAGGGATTCTCTTCATTAAATTCCTTATACAAATGTCCTCATGTGCTATTATTTTCACCATTGTGTACTCTTCTGGTTTATCTTTGCTCAGTTGAAAAATGAAGAAAAGAAGAAATCAAACACTTTGTTTTCAATTAATTAATTAACTTTTACATGTACTATGGAAACAGTAGTTGCTGACTTATTTTCTTAACTATATACAGTCCTATTAGTTTCTCCCTCTCCTCTCTTCGTCACATCTTCATGGTACATCAGTATCCTGATGTACCATGAATGTGTATCGATTGCGCAATACCCGCAATCCGCGCTGAAATTGTAGAGGTACGTTTAAGCCAGCGGTCCATTTTTGCATTAGTCTACTGAAAGCTCATAGCGATGGAAATAATTGCCAAGAACAGCACATGGGTCGTGTACAACTTCTGAGAGGGAGAGAGCGAGAAGGAGCAAGTGCGAAGGGGTTCTGTGGGCCTGCACGCACGCACGCGCGCGCGTGTGTGTGTGTGTTTGTCGGCAGATCAAAGATTGTACAAAGGACCATCTTCCGAAATCGGAAGATGGTTCGTCAAGTGAAGTCAACAGACCCGAATTCACACCGTCGCGTTCTTATAAATTTATCAGAAACGAAGTGAAATTTCTGCGGGATTGTCCCTCATTATGCTGGCCTGAGTTGCTGGATTTGAAAAAAATATGCACAATCCCTGCAATCCCGCGCTGAAATGTAAGCCCTGTTATTAGTCGTAGAATTCTGGCAATCATACAATTATGACTGTTAAGAAGCTAGATACTTGACAACAGATATTTTTGACCAAGATGTGCTTTCTATTTTCATAGGGGCAGTTTGACGGACAAGCGAGTTTCGTAAGTGTTATTGTTTTCAAAATCTCAAAATCTTAAAATCTCAAAACCCAGGCTATAATATTCTTAAACTGTCAATACATCATTCCAAAAGATAGGCTTTTGTGTCTCTTACTCTAGCTCCTTGTGTTTGCTCTGCTCGGCTTCTGTCCTGCATTGCACAGGACGTCGACATCGGGGGCCTGAAGGTGAACACTCAGTACAGAGTGAGCGTGGGGGCCTACGGCTGGGCAGGAGAGGGACGGCCCAGCATGCCTCGAGACATTAGCACCTCTGCACAAGGTAGGATGTGATGCTCCGATCCACACCCGCATGTCAACGACCGTCTCTACATGCTGAATACAAAACAGGCACGCTGATATCTCCCGGCTGAAATCGACATGTACATGTTAATAACAACACGTGCATGCTAAGTATACATGCTAAACAAACCTGTTTGCTCTTAACGCCGTATGCTAATCACAACCCCTTTTTGCTGATAACGACAGCTCAATGCTAATTACAACACCTGTTTGCTAATAACTACATTAAAAGTGAATGACACCTGCTAATGAGTATCCAGTAATCCATGGCTAAATGTTATTTAGCCATGGAGTTTGTTTAAAGTAGTGTTTTTTACTTAACAGAAATGTGCATGCCCCCATCGCCACCCACCCAGCCTATGGTCATGGCAGTGTCTGATATGGAGCTTGCGTTGTCATGGAAACAAGGAGAAAGCGAGGGAAGCGCACCTGTCCTCCACTACCTTGTCGCTTACATCAGGTAGGAGATATAGCTGAGTGTCTCCATGACGATTGATTAAAACTCTCTCTCACTCTCTCCCTCTCTCTCTCTCTCTCTCTCTCTCTCACACACACACACACACACACACACACACACACATATACATGCACACAATCCTCACAAATGAATATGGCCCTTCATGCCCCTAGCAGAGAGCAAGAAGAATATAAACATTTCTTCATGGAATTGAATAGACTAGAACAGAATATAATTTGAATTGCCTCAAGGAGGGATTTGTTGTAGTATACACAGGGTCGGAAAAAGAATGTAAAAGTGCAATCAAATGCATTTTCTGTATCAACAAAACACAAAATAACCCCTAAAACAACCCCTATAACAACCTACCGTTCCTCTTTCTTTGTGTTGAGCAGACTAGTGGGGCACTGAACATGGAAACCTTGTTTTCTGTGCAGTCCTTTACACAGTAAAACACTGGTGTTCTACATGAAACACTGCTCATGGAGCCTTCCACGGGCCTGCTCAGTACAGGCTGCCTTTGTTATGACATGAGGGTCACAAGGGACATGAGAAAAGAATGAGGTTCATTCTGAGCATAGCTGTCTGTGTGCAGATATTACAGCAGGGGACAAGCCAAATGACACGCGGACACATACATACACACGCACATTCGCATGCACACATGCACATGTGCGCAAACACACACACACACACACACACACACACACACACACACACACACACACACACCTTGCCAAACTAGACTGGCATGTATTTACCACACAGGCTGTTGTCTCAAATTAGTTGTTTTCAAAAGTTTTATCTTCTGTTCCCTAATGATTGGCCACCCATTATGTTATTATGTCAAGAAAAAAGTTTCCAAGAATTTAGGAAAATGTAAGAAAAACAGAGGGGAACAATAGATGGCAGACTGAAATAAACCTATCTACGAAAAAATGCCACTGAATTATTAAAAGGAACACAGGGGGAGCACACACCACACAGCATTTGTAAAGACAGTACAGAACACAGCATTGAGGACTAAAGAGAGGAATCCTGGGCCGCTAGAGAGGGAGGCAGAAACACACAGAGAGGGCATTAAACTGTTGGGTTAATGTGACGACTTTACATGAGTCAGACTCCCAGTTTGCATGCAGAAGGACCCCCACCCCACCCCCCCGTTCCAACAAGAGTCATCTCAGAGCCAAATCATTTGCCTCTAGACATCAAACTGAATCCCTCTGAACAGACTGAACACTATAAGGCTGTGGAGATGACTCTATTCAACAAATTGTTGTGGCCGCAGGCATGTGTTGAACTGACTAATATGGTGTTGCACTCAAGAGACGGCCGTGGAAGTCAGAAGAACTGGGGGGGCTGGAATGCAGAAGCAATTTGATGTCAGGGCCTTCAGCTTGTCTTGTTTTGTTGTATCAGCCCTTCCAACAATGTTTCCCAAATACTGCATAAAACACGATACTACAAATACGCCAGCTTGTTGTCGCTTTGTCAATAGAGTAAGTGTGTATTTGATTAGAAATAGTAGTGATTACGATTCAAATTGTACTTGAATTGTACTTGGAAATCCAAGCACCGCCAAGCATGTCACACATGCACGCACGCACGCCCGCACTTATGCCCGCATTCACACACACACACACACACACACACACACACACACACACACACACACACACACAGAGACTGAGGCATGTTGTACCAGTAATAATCTGTGCAGGCTGCGTTGTTCTGCGTGTAACAGTGTCAGCGTCTAAGTGGCTCTTTTTATCAGAGTGAAGGCAACTCAGGTCCAGATTATTGAGTAAACGGGGTGGCTCGGGGGCTAACCCTGTAAGTCTGTCCCCCATGCCGGCATAAACAGCTCTTAGTGAGGTCTAACTGTGGTCATTTGCTATATATACCCACTATCCTAGCTGAAAAATATCCAGTGTATCCAGTGCAAATATTTCCATTCCAATGGTAACAAACAGCACACACTCCCCATCACACCTCTTGTGTTGTTCCCTGTTTTCCCATCAGACCAGAGATGGACACCGAGTGGACGTACATCCGGGAGCCCATCGAGGCCACCTCCATGGTCCTGAAGGGTCTCATGCCCGATACCGAGTACCAGTTTGTGGTGAGGGCCGTCAACGTGCACGGGGTCAGCCCGCCCAGCCAAATCAACACGCCCGTGCGCACCCTCGGTAAGGTCAACAAGGTCTACCCCCCAGCCGGCACAGTGGAAGTCCCGCTTGACGGCCATGAGCGCAGACGTACTGCGTAGCAGATGCGTTCGTACGTTGAGGCTTGCATTGAATTGAGTTTTGCTCACAGATTACGAGACCTGCAGACCTTGGGGGGGTCAAACCCAGTACCTTTCCTGCTTAGAATGGAACTCTCTAGCCACTTATTAGCAGACCAATTTGTAGAAAATTGACAGAGTCAATTCCGGTTATATGTTATCAGCCAGTCACTATTTAGCAGTTATACAAAGCACTCACAGTGATCCTGCTCAGATGCTTCTCTTGCTGAACCCTGCTTTCTAAAGAGCTACAGACTGCAACACAATGAACAATAGTTTTGCTTGTTGGTCTGCTGTTCCTTTGGTGAGATGATGGGCTTTTTTATATCCAATCTAATAATAGATATCATCTCTTGAATGTTGGGTAGGTAATTCATTTTAGAAGCATTTTTGTCATATTTGTTGAAACCTACTTAACATCCCTAAAGCAATTAACAAATCAAAGAAAAAATAAGGAAATAATCGGCTATCTGTGGCTGTCACAGGGCTGTAATAAGCCTGTGCAATCATTTTTATTTGGCCTGAATGAAATGATTGGATGGCCTACCTGTCTTTCTACCTACCTACCTGCGCACACTCTGCTGTGCACTCATTGTAAATGACTAGCTAGCGAGCTAGTCGTGTGTTTATTTTTTATTTTTTATATACTTTATTTTGGTTTTTTAGTCATGTGTTTTAGGGGGTTGGCCTGAAATGAGGGTAGGTTTTTTTTCAGTGGGACACTTTCAAAGTCTTGCTTACTCCGGCTGGTTTCTTCAAATTCAAATTGCCCTACTTTAACTACTTTCCTCTACATGTACTGTTCCTACTGCTACCACTGCTTAACTGCAAATTCATTCTTTGTTTGGTGTTTTGGAAGGGCGGCGTGATTCAAAAAGTTAACACGGTGAAAGATATTTGGACAATTATTAACAGTTTTACCTCAATCTGTTTGCCTCAGCTCAGAAATTTTGATCGACCACACCTACACACAGACACACACGCACATCAATGCCATTCAAGCAGGTAGTGTGCAGACACAACCACTAATACCAGCTAAGCTCAGTAGGCTTAAGGTTGAGTTTAAGTTTTTCTGTGCAAGTATGTGTGTGTGTGTGTGTGTGCATGTGTGTGTGTGTGCGTGTGTGTGTGTGTGTGTGTGTGTGTGTGTGTGTGTGTGTGTGTGTGTGTGTGTGTGTGTGTGCATGTGTGTGTGTGTGTGTGTGTGTGTGTGTGTGTGTGTGTGTGTGTGTGCGCGTGTGTGTGTGTGTGTGTGTGTAAGTGTGAGTGAGTTTGTTAGCATATACCTATGCATGTTAGCTTGTGTGCTAGCATGTGTCATCATGTGTGTGCAAGAACGTTAGCGTTTGTTTGTATTTTAGTGTGTGCTTCGGTTTCCAATGTATCCCCTTTTCACTTTACACCTGTACATACTTTCCGTTCTTTATGACCACTCCATTGAAAACTTGCCGAGGCACGGCCAGGGATTATTGCCCGGCCTATACAGGTTGAAGAAGACGTTCGCTTTTTTTTTCTCTCTCAAGGGGTTAAACTGGCTTTATCGAAATAAGCAACCTCATTTGCTGTTTGTATGGTGAGTGGAACAGAGCGGGAAGGGAGAAATAAGGAAGAGAGAACTGGTGATGAATAGAGGACAGAGCAACGGGAGAGCGGCAGCGAGAAGGGGGAGGAGACGGATGGTTAAGAGGGAGGAGAGGAATGATTGAGACAAGATGGAGAGAGAGAGAGAGAGAAAGAAGTGTGGTGTCTCTCAGCATGGGTTAAAAGCTGGTATTGTTCCACTTCTCTCCAGACAGGATTAAAAGACAAACAGATCCCTCCTTCACCACCGATAACCCACACATACTCGCATACGTACACACACACACACACACACACACACACACACACACACACACACACACACACACACACACACACACACACACACACACACACACACACAAACACACTCAGGGGTTGTTGGGACTGTGACACAATAGCAGATTAGGTTGTGATTTTTTTTAATGGTTATTCCCTATCCTAGCTAAGTTAATTTTAAGCTAGAAGTTAATTTCAACAAATTATCAGAATTGGATTTGTATGCAAAACAGTGAATGCAAACTTGTTGATGTTGTTGATTCAACTTCAAACATTTAAGATTGATATGGATATATGAAATAGGTATACATTCATTTCACACGAAAAACATGCCTTTCATGAAACGTGACATACCATATACATTTTAAAATGTACACCTACGTATTCAGATGAAACTGTGCTACTTGTGATTGAATTCTGCTCCAGAAAAACGTGGTGTACACACACGCTAATACATAATGCACACTGTTTATTGTAATCCATTTGCACCGACGGAGGTTTGATGAAGAAGCCTCAGCCTTTTGGTTGTACCGCTGTTCATTTATCTCCCCCACGTTGCACTGGGTCTGGCTTTATCGGCTGTGTGTGGGGAGCAGTGGCTGGCTCTGGTCTGTCTCCAGGAAACAACATACCATAACTGCTATAGGCTGGTAGTTAGAGACCCGCCACTGGGCCAACTGTCCCTGCGGTGGCAGTCGAATCGCCGTGATTCATCTTCATCATCGTCATCATCATCCTCACCAATCATAGGCCATACACACTTCTGTCTACCACTCTTTTCTGCAATAGGTCATGGTTAATTGTTCAAAATACTCATATTTGTTTACTACATTGTACAGTTCGCTGTTCTCTTGGGCTAAAACTTGGGCCAAATAAGAACCTATTCACAGTTTGTATGCTGATGTTACCATTTACTTCAATGTGCACAAAGTTTTTAAAAAGAAAGTGAAAACTGTCCAGGCATGGTTATATTTACTCGTTCATTGTTGTGTTCAATATTTATTAAATCGTGCAGAGATAGTACTCATTGCACACACACACACACACACACACACACACACACACACACACATAATAACTCTAATAGGACTCAGGACTCCCATTATCAGTTTGAATAGCACTCCATCCACTTCAATGACAAACTACCAAAAAAAGTAAACAATGTGTTGCCATTTTGTCTTAACCTGTGTCGGTTGGCATTGCTCATCGTAGTCACTGTGTTTGTGGGCATTCACAACAGCTCCCTCAGACGTTGGCAGCGGAGTCTACGGACAGCGCTACAATACAGACTCCACGGCCAAGGACGACGATAGTTTTGACGTCGATGATTCTGACTATGATGTTTTCATTGAAGAGGTGGGTTATTGTAGTTAGATAGATAGACTGACAGACGGACGCACGGGTGGACATATATTCTTTCTTTAGCTATTCTTGATACATCCTCATAAGGAATATCATTTATACTCTTTCTCTTATTTTTCTCTTATTCTCTAACTCACGACCCCACCCAGCGCCTTGCGCGTTTGCACTCTCACTCACTCGCCTACACACACACCCTCACCTCCCACTCTGTGAAGCGACCTTGAGTATCCTGAAAGGTGCTTTATAAAATCAATTTATTATTATTATTATTATGATTATTATTATTTTAGTCGATAACTATGAGAGGCCACTTTCTGTTCTTTTGGGCACTCAAATCCTGAAGATTTGAGTGCGTAACCTTAGGAATAAGTATGGAAGGACAAAAATCCTCTGTGTCCCTGCAGTAACATCAAGCCATTAGGTGGAGAGAACATTGACTGGGCTCAATATGCAGTCCTCCCTTGCACTCAGCCCCCTCCCACATCCCATAATAAACACAATAACATATTTACTCTGTCCGTAGTTGTACCCAGGCGCCGGCGAAGACAGCCGCAAATCCCAGCTCCGCTCTCGCCCCGAAACGCCGTCCGGCCGCAACGTGGTCTACCGCATGAACACCGCCACTCCTCCTGAGGTCACGACCCCAGATGCCTCCGCCCTCCCCGACCTCCTCTTCCGCCCAGTCTTCTCAACCACACCCCAACTGAGGCCTGTCCCTGTTCCCAAGACAACAGCCACCCCCACCACAACACCGACTACCACTACTACTAGTACTACTACTACCAGGTAGTACTAAGGGATCTTCGACTCCCAGCCCAAAGGTTCTAGGGTCAATCCCACATTAACTCAGTTCACCTTTAAATATCGTCGCGCAAACTCCCTTGACCTCGGTCAGCTCCTTAATTACCTGTACTCGTAGTTCTTCCACAAGAAGCCTGAAAAAGGTCTTTGTTATTAGAAACTAAGCATGTAGGATTCAGGCGCCCTATACCCATCCAGCCATTTGTTCTTTTTTTGATGCCTTTTCAATCGGTTGATGGGAGTAAAAGCTTTTAATAATAAATACATCACACCGCAACATTGTTTGAGGTGTGTAGAATTTGTCACCCAAAGCTTTTATTCACCTTACTAGAATGAGGTGTGCCTTTTAGGTTTCAGGGGTTTGCCAGATGGTTGTGTGCATTACCTTTTCCTGCTCTGGTGTCTCCCAAGAGTACAGTGGAGAACAGAGAATGGCACCTCAAATAGTCTTTATAGAATACACGTTTAAAAACCCACCCTGTTAAATGTAATGTGTGCTCGGAAAAAGCCTCACGAGAGAGCGATTTGTAGAGCTAAATGTAAAAAGCCACACTGGAGTGTAACAGTCCTCTCCGCTACTTATCAGCTTGATATCAAGCCAGCAATAACAGAAAAAGCAGTTAGCAATTATTTTTGGGACTGTATATCTGACTCTTTAACTAACTAAATAACTGTTATATTGCCCATAATACAGTCAGCATTACAGTCGGTCAGTGACAATACACAGACTGTATATCTTAATCTATTACTGACTATATAACGGTTATATTGCCTGTAATACAGTCAGTATTACAGTCAGTTGCACTATAACAGACTGTATATCTTAATCTATTACTGACTATATAACGGTTATATTGCCCTGTAATACAGTCAGTATTACAGTCAGTTGCACTATAACAGACTGTATATCTTAATCTATTACTGACTATATAACGGTTATATTGCCCTGTAATACAGTCAGTATTACAGTCAGTTGCACTATAACAGACTGTATATCTTAATCTATTACTGACTATATAACGGTTATATTGCCCTGTAATACAGTCAGTATTACAGTCAGTTGCACTATAACAGATTGTATATTTGTCACCTCTCTCCCCTGCTAGCACCACCCTGCCCCCCACCACCACCACCACCACCACCGCCCCCACCATGAGTCCGTGGATGGGGGAGGTCCCTCGCGTGTACGAGCTGACGTGTGACGACACGGTCTGCCCCCCGGAGAGCTTCTGCCTGGGCGACCTCGACAGCGGGGGGTCGCGCTGCCACTGTAACCTGGGGCGACGCGGGGACACCTGCTCCGAGGGTGAGACGCCACCCCGCCATGTTGTGGGTCACAGACAGACAGACAGACACACACACACACACACACACACACACACACACACACACACACACACACACACACACACACACACACACAAGCGCACACGCAGTCATATCCTTGAGGGAGCTTATCCTCCAATTGTCAGATCCCTGGGTGATGCCAAGGAGCCATCACAAGTATCCCTAAGAGAGCTGATAATGATAACAATTATCATCATTTATTGCACTTGTATAGCCCTCTTCAAGACACTCAAAATGCTTTACAAAGTGAGTGTTTGGGGAGGGGGGGGGGCTCATTCATTCTGCATCAGTTGTGACTGCATTTCTGTGAAACTGTAAGTCGACTAAAAGCAAATACAAAAGCAAATAATTTAGATGTGATGTGCTCCAGTCCCATAATCATGGGCGATTATGGTTAGCATTCTCCTCCATGTCAACTGCTGTACTGCTGATGTAGCTGTGTTTGTTACATGTATTGTCCTCTTTCTCCAGTGGTTTCAATAAACTTCCCCAGGTTCTATGGCTACTCACACATGACCTTTGAACCTCTGAAAAACTCCTACCAAACCTTTCACATCACCATAGAGTTTAAGGTAGGCATGTACTTATTCTGTTTGCTTGTTATTGTATATTTTTCTTAAAGGGACACTTAATGCAAACGCATTTGCATTAAGCTTTGTATCATTAGTAACCTAGTCATATTTTTGAATGGTCTTGCATCATTCCCTCATATTCCCCTGAGACGGGAGAGCTCTGTATCTACCTCTAACACTTCCTGCTTTAAATTACACAAAATGACGATTTTTGCGTCATTTAAAGCAGAAAGTATACGAGGGGGGCGCTCTAAAAAACTACAAGCACTAGTTCCAGTGGGTGGGCCTTAGGGGTGTATGGTATAAACTGTATAGAGAGTACACCGGTGTACAAATTGCGCTACGGTATGGATGTTGACGTTACCGTGTGACAGGTAGATCACACGAGCGCTAAAGAAGCAATGATGTAGTACCAGAGACGCAGTCGTTTATTCATAATACCGTCGTGGTTCAATCTGGACTTCAGAGAGTCAAAGCCAAAGTTTCTTTTCCCATTTCCTTCTCCACCATGGCCGAGAATTAATACACTGATCTTATTTTGCAAACCCGCACCTGCCTGTACCCGCAAATGACATTCCGCACCCGACCAGACCCGCTATAAATTTATGTCGATTTAGATTGCTGTGCAAAAAAAGCACATCATCCACTGTGGACGGTTTTAGTTGACTCCGCTCCTGAATAACATATCCAGCACCGGAGAAGTCTCGCTCGCAATCGCAAAACCCGCGACCGACCCGCACACCCCAATTGTGCCGGTCACAGCAGGACTCTGACCTAGATAACCCCCACTACGAGTCTTTACTTGTTGTGGAAGTACCAGAGACGTCCGAGAACCCGACGTAGTCTTGAATTCATAATATCGTCTGAAGGCGAACACAGCTTTTGGCCTTGATATTATATTATATGGATAACTATATATTATATAATATCATATATTATATATTATTTAGATATAGAGCTCCGGGAGTCCGCAAAGGGTAACAATCACCTTCTCCTCCTGCTGCAGTTCACTCTGGACTGCAGGGAGTGAACACTGATTGGCTGTTATGTTACGTCCCTCAGGCAGTGAACGCTGATTGGCATTGTGGGAGTTGTGGTCTTCAATCCACAAGCTCCAAAAAGCAACTGTCTGCCTTTTCTCGGTCAAGAAGGCACCAAATTTGACATTTATGTTTCTATTCGACTAAATATATGACCCACTTTCAATACAGATTCATGTCTCCACCAGTGAAATTCTCCTTTAAGCTAACATCTGTTGTATTACTCACAAATATATATATATATATATATATATATATATATATATATAGTATCAACTGACAATTGTCACTTGATAAGAGTTGAAGGTCATTTTATATTCCACTCCATTTTAATAATTGTAATACATTATCCAACTCAATATGGTTTCAATCAAACGGTATTGATTTGCCCTTTTATACCGTCTTATTTTCCGTTTGTATCTTTTTCAGAATTGTAATACATTATCCAACTAAATAGTATTTCAATCAAGCGGTGCTAACATGCTAGCACTTAATCTGAGGACTTCAACAGGTCCTGCCCATTCTTATCCATACGGGACAGGAGGGGATTCTTCCCCCATAAGCTCTTCCTACTCTGCCCCTTTTATCCTAAACACCATCGCCTGACTGTACTATGGCTGAGACTCTGACGGTATGGAGAGGAAAGTCTCCACCCCCTTAATGAGCTTCTGTGCTACAGGCAGACTCAGAGGATGGCCTACTGCTCTACTGTGGGGAGAATGAAGTGGGACGGGGAGACTTCACCTCCTTGGCGCTGGTGCGGGGGAGGCTACACTACAGGTTGGTTGGTGCAAAGCCCTTCATAGGCAAACACAGAAACCAATGTATCAATGTAAATGTTCAAAGGATACAAAAATGAATGAAATAGAACCAAATGTAGCATCAATAAAATTCATACAAAAGCACTTATGATTGATAAAAAATAAATAGATTCCAAATAATGTAGTTGAAAAGGTGTTGGACCTCCAGCCAAAATGGTTCTGGGGTTCAATCCCCCAAGTCTTAATCATATTTTAAAATAATGCATTCGTGTCACCATAACTTTTAAAGGAACTTAACGGAAAAATGTTTAGAATGCATTTGTTTTGTGCAGCATTGATTTTGAATCACCACTTCTTCAGCGGTGAAGGGTTGCATTGTTACCTGGTGCTTTCCTAGGTTCAACTGTGGCACCGGGGCCGCCCAGATACTCAGTGACAGCAGCATCGTCCTGGGCCAGTGGCACACGGTCACCGTCTTCAGGGACGGGATGAGCGGCTGGCTCCGTCTGGACAACAACACCCCTGTGTCGGGTCGCTCGCAGGTAGGAGCAGCACGCAGAGGAGGAGATCCCGTTCTACTAGTTGACCGGGAGTAGACTCGCCCGCACACTGTTTGAAACTGAAGAGCATCGGACATTTTAGACTATTTATCCTGTGTTTTTAAAGAAGTTGCGTCCCGATAGTAAAATGTTTAAATTGTATGCAGGAAATATAGAGATTTAAATGCCTGAATGTTTATTTATTTTCTTTTTGACTTAATTACGTAATAATATGCTTCATTCTTAAAGGGCCTGTACACAAAGATCACTTTCCGTTCTCCACTATACGTGGGTGGTTCCCCAAGTGCCTATTGGCTGCTGAGAGCGTCAGGGACCAACCGTGGCTTTTCGGGTTGTGTTCAGAGCCTTTCCTTTAATAACAAGCCAATGGACATCCGACCATGGCCATTGGGAAAAGCCCTCAGTGGGGCTGATATCGGTGAGTTCATTTGTGCATTTTATCACATAAATATTTACTAGAGAATTATATACAATGTACATATGCAACATATGTTACATAATATTACATCGAAAGATATACTTTCACAAGGAATGGAAGTGTCAAGACCCATGACTATGGCTGGACAAAAATAATGACGACAACGTAACGAACATGAAGAATGATTGTTTGAAAATCTTGACATGACTTTTTAAATATTCTCTTACATTTGCCACATTCCTGTGGTTTTTTGATGAACTATTTGACAGCATAAATAGAAATAACCCGAGAACAAAAGAACATCCTCTTTGATTTCTGTTGTTCAGGGTCAGTGGGTCTGGGCCATTACTCTGCCACGGTATTGATGAATAGATTATCTCTGCTGTGCAGCTCAGTAAAGACAGTGGACATTGATGTATTCTGACAGAACTGTCGGGAAATCTGACCACCCGCTGCTTGTTTCAGGCAGCTTCTGTGAAAACATACATAACATGCCATTGAAGTTCAAGAGCAAAGGGGCATTTGCATGGAATTGAATACATAAATTTCAACAAAAATCTGCACAAGTTGTTGGACTTTGACTTTGACTGGTTGTTGGATATCAATGACTTAGTGCCAGGGAGGATTGCCTTAGACAGCACATACTTGAAAGGGTAGGCTTCATATGTATGGTGAGTGGATAGGGTCAAACATAAAACAACACAACATGTATTCATGCACATGGGTGTGTTTTGTTGTTGTTTGTGTGTGTGTGTGTGTGTGTGTGTGTGTGTGTGTGTCTGTGTGTGTGTGTGTGTGTGTGTGTGTGTGTGTGTGTGTCTGTGTGTCTGTGTGTGTCTGTGCGTGCGTGTGTGTGCGTGCGTGTGTGCCAGGTGAGTGCAGTGACAGTGTGTGTGATCTGGTCACCTGTTCCAACGGAGGGAGCTGCTTCGCCAATCGTGCCGACGGCTACATCTGTTTGTGTCAGCTGGGCTTCAGAGGAGCTCTGTGTGAAGACAGTAAGGCAACACTCACACACATACCACACACACACATACACACACAGACAC
Organism: Micromesistius poutassou; assembly: GCF_964030765.1. Lineage (NCBI taxonomy): Eukaryota > Metazoa > Chordata > Actinopteri > Gadiformes > Gadidae > Micromesistius > Micromesistius poutassou. Next base: position 11,416,737 of record NC_140275.1, on the reverse strand, counting down.
ATGCGGGCGCACACACATGTGTGCACACACAGACGGACAGACACACACTCACTGTTAAATACATTTATACGGACACACATACATTTACATACCTCAACACACACACACACACACACACACACACACACACACACACACACGTGCATACACACACACACACACACACGTGCGAACACACACATTCATAAAAAAGACTGATTCTTATGATTGTTGTTTGTATTCAGTGGATCTGTGCTTCAGTTGTGTGGTGACGACTGTAACGGTGACCAACACGGTATACCTGAGCTCAATCTAAAATAAAACACGGTCACCCTTGCTCCAGGCAAGGCTGAAGCAAAGCTTCTCTGACACCCGTGACCTTAGGACCGGCTAAAGCGCTCTTCCTCCACCTCTCTTCCTCCCTACCGTCCTCCAAAGCCTTCTCCTTGCTGCTGCCCCTCTTCAACGAGACGCTGCGGTCGTACGCGGCCGTCCCCTGGCCCCAGGCCTCGCAGAGCTACCTGTCCTTCACCGAGTTCGAGATGACCTTTCGACCCTCGCTGGCCGACGGGACGCTGCTGTACAGCGACGATGACCAGAGCGGCGACTTCATCGCCATCAGCCTGGTGGACAGCTACGTGGACTTCCGGTTCGACTGCGGCTCGGGGAGCTCCACCATCAGGTACGGAGGGATGGGAGGCACGTGTTTTGAATGTGTGCGTGATGCTGCTTTGTGTGTTAAAAAAAACAGGAAAACGCGGAGTGGATTTCTATTTATATGGGTATTCCCCCTACTGATAAAGTGGAACGGATTTGATTGTGAAGCGATGGAAAGAATGCTGGACTAGTAGACCAGTATAGCACTAATATTTTTGATGGCAAATGTGGGGGGGTCGAAATGACTTTTTTTCAAGGGTGGGGGGGACGTGTCCCCCCCCAATTATATTATGGTGACGCCCATGAGTAGAGAAGTGTAGACTGTGATAGTAATCATAATGGCAAGGAGATAGACCATTTAAAATAAGAATATGCAAAGAACTGCAAAACTAAAATGTATACAAAAATAATAATTGTGTTTTTGTGTTTTAGTTTAGTATTTTAATTAGAGAGAGATAGTTGTTGAGTTCATTTTAACAATTTAGCAGAGCAAGTAGACCAGTTCGGGCAAGATAATGGCATTTCATCACCAAATATTTTTTTTGCCTTAATTAGGTCTGATTTACCTTGCACACATTCCCTAAATTAATATGAATTTAGTACCTGACCTCGACTACCCATCTACAGGCTAGTTTCATCACTCATTAACTCATGTCGTGTCTGGAGGGGAGATTGGATTTCGGCAGTAATGTTTTTTTTCCAAGCAGCTGTTTGAACATGGCCCTCTTCCCACTCTACTCCTAGGTCAGAGGTCACACGTGTATGACCCGCTTGTTGTCCTGTGTCTTAGGAGCCTGGAGCCTGTTACCATGGATATGTGGCATGAGTTGAAAGTGTCGCGGACGGCCAAGAGCGGCATTCTACAAGTGGACAACCAGAAGCCAACTGAGGGAATCTCTGAGGTGCTTTGAATGTTTGTTGTAAATCTTTTGTATATATATTTTATTATTGTGTATTATGATGTACCTTGTATTGTATTGTATTTTTTACTATACACCTTAACCAATTTCATGTTTCAGCATCATGGCCTCAGGATTTCACCTTTTTTATTTTATTTCTGCTCTTAAGGGAGCCTTTACTCAGATCAAATGCAGCTCTCCTCTTTATATCGGGGGAGTACCAGTCTACGATCAAACCAAACCCAACGCAGGTGTGATAAGACCCTTCACTGGCACCATCCAGAAGGTATTGTCATCCATCATAACAATCTATGGTTACATTGTGCCTCAATGTATCAATTTGAATGTTCTTTTTGTGATTGGTATTTAGCGATTGCTTGTTTCAGCATCTTATTATACGCTGAGCCTACTTATTAAACTCAGGATTCTGAACCAAATAGTTTAATTTACTTACTTGAAATAAAGAAGGAATCAGAACCAAAACCAAACAATAAGCAAAACACAGACAACATTGACAGGTGAATTTAAGGCTGCCAATAAGGAGAGTGGGATATAACTAGGATGACATCTAGTGGACAAAAAAAACAATCACAACACTGAGACAAGTGGCAAACTAGTCTCACAGATCAGATACTAGATGAATACGTTCAGTCTCATGGCAGACAAGCTCAAATCTGGAGGAAGTTTCACTTTCCGTTGCTCTCTATTTGTTTCGACCAATCAGCAAACAGTGTTTGGATCTGAGATTAGTGGGCAAACAGACATTGCGACGTACAACATTGTTTTTTTCCAGTACAGTTCCATCATTTGTAATAGATTTGCTGTTCTTTCCATTTGGCTAGCTGGTGCTTAACGACCGTGCCATCTCAATCACATCTGGTTCAGCCGGAGGGGTAAACTTGGCTAACGCAGTCCATCCATGTGTGGACAGCCCCTGTGCCAACGACGGGACGTGCAGGCCAAAGTGGGACGGCTACGAGTGTGACTGCCCCCTAGGGTATGATGGCAGACACTGCCAAAAAGGTCAGCCAAAAGGAGCATGTCATGTCAGAAAGATCTGTATCGTTTTCAAATTCTTGGGACTGGGACCCAATTATTATAATAGGGTGACCTTTTGGTCACTTGTAGGCTGTTTGATGATATCGTTTTGATTTAACTAGGGAATAGTTTGGTCTCACAAAGGTCCTGTGTAGAGATGAACATACGCCTAGGGATTCGTAGACATGTCCTCGTGGACCAACTACTAATCACTAAGTGTCACACAAGATTCCAGAGATTCAGCAAACATTGTTTTCTTATCAAAGCAATATTTTCACTTTTCTCTTTCATGCTTATTGAGGGGTTATAGAACTGTGCATTTCTCTTGTCATACAATACATTGTAATGTATAAGACAAATTAATCCCCTCTAAGCCTATCTGTGCCTCCCCCCCCCCCCCTCGCTGTCATGCTTTCGTTGAGCAGAATGCGGAAATTACTGTCTTAATAGTAAGTTCTATTCCTCTATATACACGTTTCTACGTGTATAATACTTTTTTCTACCTTATCTTTGGTTGCTTTGGTTCATGCACATATCCTTAGTGCCACCTGGTGGTCATTGATAACAAGTGCAATGTCTTTCATCCAGCTGTGACGGAAGCCATCGAGATTCCACAGTTCATTGGACGAAGCTACCTGACGTATGAGAACAGTGACATCCTGAAAAGGTTAATGACTCAAATACACACGCACACACATGCATACAAACACACACTCTCCGACTCACACACACACACACACACACACACACACACACACACACACGGCATTTATCTCCACGTGTGTGATGGATCGTTTACTGCCCTCGTTGAGTCGTGAAAGCCATTGAAGTTGTGCTGTCGGTACAGCGCGAATAACACAAATAATTTCCCCCCGCCAACGTTTATTTTTCCTGCTCTGTTCCTCGTGCCTGCTGGGATGTCTCCGGTGGTCCAGGGTGACGGGGGCCAGAACCAGCCTGTTCATGCGCTTCAAGAGCACCGCCAAGGGGGGCCTGTTGCTATGGCGAGGCGACAGTCCTATGAGGCCCAACAGCGACTTCCTCTCTATGGGGCTTCAGGATGGAGCACTTATCTTTAGGTAGGTGTGTGTGTGTCTGAGTGTGTGTGTGTGTGTGTGTGTGTGTGTGTGTCTTGGGGTGTGTGTGTGTGTGTGTGTGTGACAACCACTTTACGTCTTGTTCTTGGAGCTCAGTATCTATAGTAAATATCATATATTATTGATATATATATATACATCTATATATACATCAGTGCAGCAATTTATATTTGTCCATCTCTATACCGATGGACAAATATGTATTGTCTATATTTATACCACATGGTGCGCTTTGCGATGAATGCAATGACAGGCCGTTTAATTAGCTGAAGAACGTTATTTATTTAAAACAAAGATGGAAGATCAACGTGAGGCTGCTGAAGGCATGGATCCTCTTGATGTGTGAGTGGTGCGGCATTGCCGTCCTACAGGCCGGTCACTGCTCTACGGTCACGGTGAGATGCTAGGGAGGCTCCTGGGGGCCTCTCATGCCGTGTGGGTCTCAGCTTGGAGAAGAAGAAGACATCTGTGCTGCATTAGGGTCTGAGTGCAGAAATCCCATAACATTTTCTTTTGAGTTGATCTCAGCCGAGTAATACAGATACAAATACAATACAAATACAATACATTAACATCAAACATACGATTTTAGACTGGAACAGAAGGAGGAGCCAAGAGAAGCAGCCCCTTCTCTGTTAGTTTGAGCCTCCATCTGTGGCAGCAACAGGGCAGTGACCTGTAGGTGGGAGATTTGCTTGCGCCGTGGGATCCTCTGGCTGCAGAAGCAGTATCAATTCCTGCTGCTTTCTCCACCTCCAATCCCATTATCGACCGGAAGAGTTCAGAGTCTCTGTGTTACGCCACGTCCCGCTACACGGTCCAACACCCACCTCTAGTGGCTGCTGGTCGTAACTGGTCCTCCTTCCCTCAACCCACCTGTTGGCAATCTCCAATCTACGTTCTCTACTTCAGCCGAGGATCCTCAATCAGCCGGCGCCAGTTCGTTGTTTCTCTAGCCTACTAGCAATTCTCAACCAGCCAGTCTGACTACTTGTCCCTTGCCAAGCCCCTGCCTGCACGATTGCCCTCCCGGTACCAGACCCCGCCTGCCTGACTACTCGTCCCTCACCCCGCCTGCACGATCGCCCTCCCGGTTCCAGACCCCGCCTGCCTGACTACTCGTCCCTCGCCCCGCCTTCACGATCGCCCTCCCGGTTCCAGACCCCCGCCTGCCTGACTACCCGTCCACTGTCTAGCCCTTGTCCACCTGATTGCCTGCCCGGTACCAGACCCCCGCTCGCCTGACTTCCCGAACGATCACCCAATAAATTCCTTTACCTTTTACCCTGTCTCCGCCTCCCTGTGTCCAGCATTTGGGTCCCAGTTTCTTGTACCGTAACACTCTGGTCGGATAAGTCCAACCCTTGGTCAAGATAGACATGCGGGGAAGAAGCTTATTGATTTTGTTTCCATCCAAGGGGAGGTTTCCTTACTGTTGAAATATAAAGGAACATCTGCTGTGCGTCAAGTCAGCTGTGATCACCACCTATCCACATCGTCTGGACTTGATCCACAAGATGAGGAGCTATGGAAAAGGGAGGCTCAGTGTCTCAAAGTTCCAGGAATATGCGTCTCAGAGTCCAGAAGAGCCTGACAAAGTGGATCAGTGGCCCCCGTGTGTTCAGGTCACCCACAGCCGGATACAGCTGCACCACTGTGGTCCTGTTCCAAACAACACCTTGGCTGAAGAGAGCATGACGAAGCAGACCATTTCATCCAGGTGTTTTAAGCCTTGGCAGCTTTGGTTTGTAAACCCTTTGCCCTTGGCCCCGGGGTGGATTCTTCTGATTCGTGTTATCGATGGAAAAATAGTTGTTGTTGGCAGCCCTATATAAGACATGTAGGTATCCTATTGAACTAATCGAGTGACATAAAAATCTAATTAGTATAGCTAATATGTAAATCTAACAACCACTTAAATCATTTGATCAAATATTTTAATTGTTAATGTATGTTTTTCAGCTTTACTTAAAAAATAAAATATTGAAAAGTAAAATATTGGTGTGTGGTGTTTTGATTTCATTGTAAAAACCAGTGGAAAAATAAAATGGCAATGTTTCAGTTACTGATTTACTTCCCCAGGCCTTGAAAATTCACACACAAACATAAACACACACACACACACAACCACAATTCTATTTGTATTTCTAGAAGAAGCCGTGCAGAAAAATGTAATGGATTCTGAGAAGTGACACAATACGTGACATTTTCACAAAAAAAAAAGGGCTACATAAGCACATATTCAGGTCTGTGTGTGTGTGTGTGTGTGTGTGTGAGTGTGAGTGTGAGTGACACTGAGGATAGTAGAGATAGTAGAGGATATTTCCAAGTAGTGATGTGTGTTAAGGGGAACCTTTGTAAAGAGGCAGTCCTCTCAATCTTAACATCATATACATACAAGTTTATACAGCATATTGCACTTATATGTATGAAAGGCAGTTAGCTGTGTGTATCATGATAATTAACTACAAAAGTGATATAGGCAACCAAGCAGCACCTCTTAGTAACATGCAGGACATGTCGGTCATTTACAAGCATCAATCTTAATTTCCTTTTGTCTCGGTGTACTCTCATGTTGATCATCAACAACATGGCTTGAATCCTCTAATCAGACCTCCATGTGTGTCTGTACGTTTTCTGGGTTGCTATAGTTACAACCTTGGCAGTGGGTCCGCTAACGTGGTCGTCAATGGGTCCTTCGGTGACGGGCGGTGGCACAGAGTGAAGGCAGTCCGGTAAAGTTCCATCACATGACCATTTTTTTTTTACTTTCACTTTCATAATGAAGAACACACATTTTACCCCTGTTTGACTTACAGGTAAAGTTAAAGTGAGTACAGTTGTAGTAAAATTTAATGAAAAGTATTCTTCGGCAGGCTTTGTTAGATAACTGATATGGATTATTTTCTTAAGTTGTTGAACTCATTATATTGTACGTCTCACCAGGGATGGCCAAACAGGGAAGCTGACGGTGGACGACTATGGCGCCAAGACCGGCCGCTCACCAGGCAAGATGAGACAGCTCAACATCAACGGCCCTTTATACGTTGGTGAGTTCCCTTTGCATCTGGTGAACTTCATGAGCAAGATCCTACAAAGGTCAATCTGTAATTGTGACTGGTATTTTTGTATTACAATTGATGTTGATGGGGCGTCCCGGTGGGTAGAGCGCGTACCATTACCATAAGGCACAGTCCTAATCACAGCGACCCGGGTTTGATTCCTGCCTGTAGTCCTTTGCTGCATGTCCTCCCCTCTATCTCCCATACCTTCCTGTCTATCTCACTCTATCATAATGCAGAAAAATGCAGAAAAACTAAATATTAGGTTGATGTTTAAGAGCTCGTAGGTTGAATGGACATATGGTTGTTTGTAAATATTTTAATTGCATAAGTATAATATGGACCATTTCCACATAGAAATATCTAAAAGCAACTAGACCTATGTTATATATTTAGCCGAGTTGTGTTCCAACCCTGAGAAATCCATAGCTTTATTCAAGGTAAGGTTTCCATTGATGGTAAATGGACAGCATTTATATAGCGCATTTTTTGTAACCAGTGGCCACCCAAAGCGCTTTACAATATTGCCTGACATTCACCCATTCATACACACAGCAGCATCAGCCATGCAAGGCCACAGCCAGCTCATCGGGTTAAGTGCCTTGCTCAGGGACAGCTCGACACTCAGCTAGGAGGAGCCGGGGATCGAACCAGCAACCTTGCAGTTACCAGCCAACCCGCTCTACCCCCTGAGCTAATGCCACCCCGGCCGTTGATGGCCTGTCAATGGCCTTATATCCCTTAAAGGAGAACTCTGGCAATTTTTAACCCCATTATTGTTTTCCTGAGGGTCACCCCATGTTGAGGGAAGCTAAAAACCCAACAAAAATACCAACCAAGACCAAGCCAGAGATCTGCACTGGCTGCCAGCGCTACAGAATAGCTATAACGCTAACCATTCCAAGATCTATGTAACACGAGTTGGTTCCTTACGAGACACCACCGTGCTTGTTTAACTCAAATAGTGTGGCGAAACAGTATAAACTTTGCGTTTTTACATGTAAACACTCCGCAGATTACCCCGTGGACATATCCAGAAAGCCCTTACTAGCCGATAGCAGAATGGATGCACTCCCAGCCACTAAACAGTGGCTGTGCATCCGCATGCATCCGTTCTGCTATCGGCTAGTAAGGGCTTTCTGGATATGTCCAATAATGGGGTTAAAAATCGCCGGAGTTCTCCTTTAGCCTCCTTACTTCTGGGAAAAACCCTGAAACCGGTATCAAGAAGAGACATCATTTATTGATATAGTTCAATGTCAATCTATCATACTACGATTTGTGACTATGAGAAGTGGCTCGAGCCAGCCACCAAGCTAACTGTCCACAATATATATTTTGTGCGATTGTTTTTGCCACGGATTATCTCTACACATCTGCATATGAATGCAGAATCTGTAGGCAACAGGATAGGATTTTGGTATCGGATGCGCCCTGGACTCTTTAGAGGAGCAGCTCAATGACGTAAATGATGATAACCGTAACAGTATGTTTTCTCCCATGTAGGTGGCATGAAGGAAGTTGCCCTGCACACAAACAGACAGCATGTAGGAGGTCTGGTCGGCTGCATATCCCATCTCACACTGTCCACTGACTTCCACCTTGGACTGGTGGAGGACGCAGTCGATGGCAAGAACATTAACACCTGCTCCAACTGACCAACTGTCAACCACAGGCAGTAGCCATTTTTTTGGAGAGGTCATTTTTCCCACTCTGACAAACATGAAACTTCAGCAACTCGGAAACTCTTTCCGTCAAGACTGAAGTTTGGTAATGTATACCGTACCGGGAAATGAATGAGATGGTAAGGGTCAAAGGAGAAATTTGAGCTAGCAAAATTGCTTACACAATTCTATGATTGGAAATTGTGAACTTTTCTATCCAACTTTTACCTGGTATATTGCATGCTATTACTATTGGAAGACATTTGACGACCTTGTGAAACTCAAATGGAAAACACAGCAACAACCCAGAGAAGCAGCACCTCAACAAAACCAAAGAAAACCAAAAAATAAACACAAAACAATGAATTGTTCTGTGTCCTGAAAGAGTGAAAAGGAGTTACTAGAAATGCAGCCCTTGAAAACGTTTTGAGGGACAATTTCATTGAATTGATTCGAGAAAGACGATAAAGAAACAGTACTTAGCAGAAATAGCTGAAAGTAATAGTCGGTCTGTGTATTTTGAGCTCCAAAATCCTAGCTACTTTATTGTTATTTATGTGAACGTTCACTTCTTATATTGTATGTCGTGGTCTTTGTGTATTTCATTTCAATTTACTACATTTTACATTTTGTAAAAAAAAAAGCTGTGTTACGTATGCCAGGAAGGTAAATATTTCTCTTTCTGCCAGTATGAAAATCCAGGACCTAATTATTATCATTGACATGCCATGCAAGTCAATGTGGCTAATTTCTCTCATAACTAAACCTCTCCTTTTTAAAAATGTCTAAATCTCTATTTGTAAATCCATTTTTCAAATTGTTTTTTTCATGAGGAAATTCAACATTCCTAATGTAAAGGTCCTGCCCATTTAAGACAAACACACAACTGCTAATATCTAATTATGAATGAAGGAAGAATATTAGCCTTGTGAGATCATCCCAAATTCTGATCTCGCAAGTTCACATTCTGTTTCTCTGCCATATTTGGAAATCAATTGCTGCCCAGCAAAGACTAGGATTTTATTTATTGTGAAACTTAATGGTGAATGTCAGGATGGTCTCACGAGACTAGACAAATATGGCAGGATTTTTCCCACGATTGTTTTCCATTTTTACACCCTCAGTGGCACAATTGACAAAAACGTGAGGGCAAGTCCCTTTACACAATGCACTGAATGTTGTGGTTCGAGTAATGTGGTAGTTTGTATGACTATCAGTGATTTCTAAAACTTCCTTTTGGACACACAACTGTACATTTTGTTTATTAATGAGTTGTCTTTAATATTAAACTAAGAGAGGAGCCTAGCAGTTATTTGAAATAAAAAAAATTCTGATATTCTCCTAAACCAAAATTATGACAAATTGTCATTTTTATTCATAACAACTTTTCTTTCAAATTTATCTGAATACTAATAAAAAAACATGAATGGGACAAATCACGGAACGAAATCACCGGGAATAAAGGTAGATTGAGGGTTGCATAGTATTTTGACTAAATGTATGACTGATAGGCCTATTTATGAATGAATGAGCAACATAAACGCTAATATTTTGTCATCACTGTCAAGTACACAACGCAAATATGTCACATGTTCCAGCCTGATGTAAACTAGTGTAGTAATCATGACCATGTAATATGGATCATTTCAATCTGCCTTTACCAATAAATATTCAGTTGAAGCAATCTCCAAAGATTGTTGTGATGGCCACATCACACACGATAGTGCCGAGTCGTTCTTGTATTTGTCAGTCAGTGGTTATGTCTGTGTGTGGACTTAACATGTGTCACATCAAGAAATCTATGCTCAACTGGACTTTCCACTGCTAAAATATATGGCGTACAGTTCAACATGTCTCGGAATGGAATATCATTAAAAACCTAGTTAAAGCACTCTTTCTTCTCCAGGCCAATACACTTCTCTTTTTCTTTGTATTTCTCAGCTAGACTAGACTTCTTCACCCCTGCCCTCAAATTGGTTATTGATTTTCAGAGTCAAATAACATGGCTCCAATTTGCTTTTGAAAAAGCTTGTGTCACACCAAACAGGGTTAAGTTACCCATGCCTCGGCACATCTTGTACACCCCAGGAATCAAATACCAAAAAAAAAAGTGCATTTCCCCTCTGAATAATACCCTGTTATCAACTAAGGATTTTGTGCAGTGAGCACTATCTTTATTGGAAATAAGTGGAAATAGTACTCTCATTATTGTTCCTAAGGAATGACAATAACAGGCCTAGGGTAAATGGAGGTAATGTTCTTTGTCACATCGACATTTGATGAAGTTCATGATCATTAGTTTTCACAGTGATGTGGAAATCTCTTTCCCCTCCTGACCTCCATTGGGCTTAGTTAATCATAAGTCTGCACTTTTATTACTGGCAAGACAGCACAGACACGCAGCTGATGTATTTCACATTTGTGAAAATAAAAGGGGTTGATTCCACTGTGTTTTTGCAATGGTTTTGAAACGCCATTTAATTTGTTTGAATGATTCACTGCATTGGCTCAATAGAAAGTGGCCTGTTGTTAATAGATTCCCTCATAATGTACCGTTTCATTTATATTTTTTATTTTCCTTAGGGGTTGTGGCCTTATGTTCACACGTGACACATCCTGACGTAAGCAAGAGGCATGGGATGACACGTTGAATTGATTGCGCAATCTCTGCATTACAGTGAACAAAGTTGTATTGAATGTCATTAAAATGCCGGCTGCTAGTCCTGTCCTGTCACATGGCGGCGCATGCATGAGCTGAGTGGTGTGGGAACATCAAACACTGCTGGAGAACCCATGCTGACAACTTGGCCTAAAATCAGAGCAGTGCATCCAAGGTGTAAATCCAATTGTGTACCACTTATGTATGAGAGACTCATAGAGAAGAGAGTCTGAAATAGTTTGCAAAGCTATTCTTTCAAAGTAGCTTCCCAACATTGGGCTTCGACCATCGACCTAAGATACGTATGGAAGCCAAAACACAAAATGACCTCAAATACAAGGTCTTACATTGTAGTTTCAAGGGGGAAGTGAAAATAATTATTTGTTATTGCAGAAAAATGTCTTACTTTATTTAACCTTGGGTGAAGAGTATGAGAAATTGTAATTTCAAAAACATGAATAGGCCTGCAAGCTTATATTGGACACCTATAGGTTAAATAAATATATAGTAATAGTAAGTGCAAAATTGTAGTTTCTTGCTGCAGTGACTGCAGTCATATATTAAGTGAAAAAGCATGCTATAGGCTTTTTAAAAGGGGTTATTATTCTGCAACCCGATGGAGTCATTATGGCTGTTATGTTGGGGTTTGGTTTGACTGCTCCAGTGGTTTGCTCATGCTTATCCTAGGGGCGCGCCAATGTCTCTGAATATAAAGCTCCACACCATACCAGGGTGGTCCCCCAGCCTGCCCCAGCCCTTACACCATCCTCACCAACTCCAACACCTTTATATTACTATAGAAATTCTTGTTGAGAAAATATCGGGAGATAGGACTATGACATACTGTACCTCCAGAAAATATATTGAACCATGACTTGTATCTTGGTACATAAATAGGCCAATACATGATTGTATATATTTTACAAAAGATAAATGCACAGCCACATAGTAGGCTAGAATAAGATTATAAATAAATTAATACAAATAAAATAGGAGAGAGCGGAGAAAACCATGTCGTTGTGGCCAGCAGTTTTATCCCTTTACTTTTCTCTAATTTAATTTGAAGGGAGAAAGATTAAGGTTTTAAGATGTGTGCAGAGAGCTTTTCAGTCAGGAAAGACAATCTTTCCTTACACTTTTGCATTTGAATGTAGTCCTCAGAATTGTAACAGTTTCCACAGTAAAATGTTATCCTAGCCCTTTAGAAATTCTTGTTAAAAAAAACGTTTTACATCTTCAGGGCTTTGACATTTCAACATATAAGCAAAATGTAATCTTAGTAGGGAGACACATGCGATGGCCTTTGGCCACTTTTGGACTTCACTCACTTTATTTTTTAATTAGTGGGACTAATATTGTGGGGCAGTGGGAAATATGAAAAAAAGGGAAAGAAACGACAATGAATCATAACAATTACTAAAATTTGTTCACACTTGCTTATGTATGCTTACAATTATGCACTACCACAAATACAAAAATATAAGTCCACTCACCTTGTGTTCCTTAGCTACCTGGGAACCCAGATTCCCATAGCTACTCAGCTCTCTGTCCAGTTGTTGTTATTTCATGGCTCACAAAGCACTTTGAACGTTTTTTTTTGTTTTGTTTTGCGTTGCTACTCCAATTTTGACTCCATGCTCGGACTGATCTCAGCCTTGTAAAGGCGAGTTTGACACAAGCTTCAGCTTAATGACCAAATGGATTCAAGGTCCAACCCCACTCCAGCGTGCTGCTGTGTCTTCCCCCAGCACCCATCATGGGACCAGAGTACATGGGTGGGGGGGGGAGCACTGGGGGACGCGAGAGGCAGTGGCTGCTGACACTTCAGGGAGCTGGTGCATCCCTCCTCCAGACACAGTGGCTCTTCATGTGGGCCAGCCAATCCCATTCTGGTCCAAGCAGTGAATTTGATGGCTGTTTTTGTACAGCGTATGAAGATGTGGTGTTTCACATGCACACACAAGGTTGCCTTCTTGGCCAGGTCACTCAATTATTATTATAATTAATAATAATTGTTGTATTTTAACCCTAGACTTGTGCTTTCTAGTTTAGCTGTTTTGTTTTATTAGCACCTTTGTGTTTGGATGTTATAAGGATTTCGATATACTGAATTACCTGCTGTTATACTGATATCACCAAATACTTTTTTTATCGATTTAGTTGTATTGGAAGTTGGGGTTTCTGTATGTATGCTTGTGAAGTTTTAATCGTGGATTAAAACCTAATAATGCGAACAAAGAACATCTCTTTTGAGTCAAAATGATTGCTATGAGTTAATAATGAGTGTTACTTTGTTTGTACTTCATGTATGGTTTATTCAATTTGGTCTTTCTTACTTTTTTCTCTGTTTCACCAATCTTTCTAATTGATCTTAGATTTAAATTTTTCTAATCTTTATTACTTTCTTCATGGTCAATTGATCTTTCTTGCTTCATTCTTTCTTTCTTTGTTTATTTATTTACTACTACTACTCTTAATTCAGTTAATTGTTTGTTTGCTTTATGGTTCACTTTTTTTTAAATTGTTTTCAGAGCTATACTGTTGATAGGCTACTAACAGGTTTGGTTCAACATGAGATCACAAACCCTAACCTGAGGTTTGATTATGATATAAAAAAATGTTAACATTGTTGAATTAGGTTGTAGTAACGTTCCTATCCCTGTGCATTATCTGTTTGTTACCTAAAATGTGTCTTCTGATTTCACAAATGGATACGATTTTTTTTATATTGTTCCTGTTAAAACAGGAGTTAAATGTCCCCAACTATTGCCTGTCACGTGTTTCTGTTCTCTGAACGATAGACCAACCATCTGTGATTGTGTTATAAATTATTTGATTTAAATTTTCTGAATTGAATTCCAAGCTAAGGTGTTAAATAGTTTAACAGGTCTACTAGCCTTGGGACGGAACTGGCATGAACAATTACGCGTGCTGTATTCTCCCACAAACTCAAATCTTAAATAATAATGAATATGTGACTCACGCCAGTCCGACATGCCCCCATTCCGACACCGCACTTATTTTATATGCCCTGCAAATGTATAAATCAGTGTTCGAATTACGCGGGAGCCAGAGGGAACCGAGCTCCCAAAAAGGCAACAAAGTCAAAAAACTGAGGGGGTCTCTCATATCTGAAGGTGTCATTGTGGCATTGTAATTTCACCTTAAACAACGCTCACTATCCATCCCCGTGCAGTCTCTTACCATTAAAGACGTTAAATTAAAAATATAGGCTACTATACGGGACGTAGACCGACTCATTTCACAGATTCCTGTGAGACCAGGTTGCCTTAATAAAAAATTACAATGCCATAATGACACCTTCAGATATGAGAGACGCCCTCAGTTTTTTGACTTTGTTGCCTTTTTGGGAGCTCGGTTCCCTCTGGCTCCCACGTAATTCGAACACTGAATTATACATTTGCAGGGCATGTAAAATAAGTGCGGTGTCGATACGTCTAAACGTAGGAGTCTTCGTAGTGCGCTAAGAGTGGACGCACAAGATGGATCATATCTGAAGCTGACTGGTTCCACGTTGCCTAGCAAAGTAAACATTCGTTGAACACTTCTACTACCAGCAGAAAAGCTAAAAGCATGTCAAATGTAAGTAACATAATTAATATACCTTTCCCATATCTGACCCAACTCTGTCTCTGGGACTTGCTGGTGGTTGACTGGTGTGCATTTACAGTAGCTGCAGGCATGGAATTAATAGGCCTAAATTGTTCTGTGCTGTGTCCTGATTGGCTGAAGAGAAATAGCCACATCATTGTGTTCTAAAACTGGATCTGGCGATTTGACATGTTCAATCTTTGGCGACTCCTTGTAACGGCATCAGCTGCCTTGCGACAACCAGTTCACACTGCTGCAACTTTTCCTCTGCGACGTGGTCTGAACTGGGCTTTAGAAGCCCGGGATAAATGAGAGAATCCAGGGGACACTTTCTACAATGCTGAAGGCATAACTCATAAGTTATAGAGTTTAATCAGCCTCAGGACTCCTACAGATAACATCCGTACCATAGCATCATCATGTTGTTTATTTTAAAGATATTAAGGTCAGACATACAGTATAAGCTGCAACGTCCATCTGAAATTAATAGACATCAGGTCATGATTCAATCAGTTAATCAATTCGCCCATCAATTTCCATCATCCGCTTATTTCTATTTTTGGTCCTGGGGGATGTCAATGAATCCATTTTAATTTGAATGAGACAATGGAGTGGAGATTAATAAAAATGATTGTGGATGTAATTTAATTTGCCCCTTTAGCATATGGAACCGTGTATAATTTACTGGTTATTTCATGAATCGTTGGCCACTGAATTCAATTAAATGACATTAAAATGACGGCAATGAGAAAGAGATAAAGAGATGGATAAGTGGGGGTGCTTGAGAGAGAGAGAGAAAAGGAGAAACATTTGTCCAGAATCATTCTATCTATTAAGCCTACATTCTGTCCTCATTATTTTTCCACATCACGTAATCCAACCTATATTCCCAGTACAGTCTTGTCAACAAAAAACTAGGGTATGGCAAAGGAAAGCGCCTTAACAACACGCAATACATGTGGCACAGATGCCAGAACAATCAATGACGGTCTCTCCTTCTATTCTTGCTTCTTTCCCTTGTCAAGATTTCTACACAAACCCTGGAAACGATTTGAGCTCTCTGGATCTGTGGGGGCATCAGGCACCCGCCCCGTCTCTGTTCCCAGGGTTCGAACCAAACACGGTGGACTTGTTCTTACTTTCTTTGATTGTTTAAAAAGGAGCCACGTGTACAATTATTAGTATAAAACAAAAAATAAAATGAACTACAATTATGAACAGAATGCAGATATAACAACTGTTATATATATATATATATATAACAGTTTTGATACTCTTATGTGTTGCAGAGATGTTCAATTTAGTTAGCATCCAGCCCAGCTAGTGCCCGGCCCGTAGCGACTCATGATACCACTTTGTACCTTCCAGAGGTGATTTCAGTCACTGCAGTGTCCAGTCCAGCCCTCAGTCCAACGTGAGAGGAGGAAGAAGCAGAGCTTCACAGAGGGCAAGCTGACTTACTGGATCGCTAAGCATTGATTCACTGTAAACATTTAACCTTCCCTTATATCAAGTGGGCGAGCGATTTTTTTTGCCACCTATTTTGACCCAGTTCACCAAATCTTATATGTTGCCCCCTTATGTCATCATTTGTTATCCGCTTTGCTTTTCTTCTTTTCATAGTTTTTCATGAAGTACTGTTCTATGCTCACAACCGGATTACAGTGGGGCCAGTAGTACGTAATCCTTTCCTTTCTGACCTTAATGACGCCATACCACCAAACCAGGCACAGTGGGTTTATAAGGGCACAGCAGCAGCAATAGAAGCATTAGCCGTGGCCTTTCAAATCGTTCTTCTCTTAGTATAAATAAGGATTCAAATAAAATGAAAGATTTTCAATTATTTTTATTTCATTTTATTTCTTTCATTTCTTTCATTTCTTTATTTTATGAAATCTCCCCAAAAATATATCTATCTTTAATTCATACATTTTTCAATTAAGTTCCTTTCTTAAAAGGGTAAACCATGCCGGTGTCCATTTTGCCCACCATCGATCCTTCAAATGGACAGTTGTGGCTTCAGGACATATACTTGGTCACTGAAACATACTCAATAGTAATTAGCCCTTCTCTACTAGGGACAAAAGCCATAAAACCAATAGGGTTCAAACCCAGTTGTTGGACACCATCCATGTAATACCAGTCACAACTAATTAACTAATGACCTTCACAATGAATGGTGGCGACCTTAAATGTTCCAAGCTATAAACTCCAAGCCATATGTTCCGAATGCTTTTTCCATGGAGATGAAGTAACTATTCTGGATGGTTAGCATGCAGAGCCCCCTGATACACATTGGAAATCAATATATACAAACAGGCTGGGGAAATCTCACTTTTACCTGAGACTGCAGCCACATTTCCATAATTTAAAAGGAGCCCTATTTTCCACCAGGTGTGTGTAATTAGCCATTACGAGCTGTATCGGCACTGCCCTGTGACTTATTCGGCTTGTCATGGCTAATCACACTTACACCCGGTGAAAAATGAGGGTCCGTTTAACATCTAAATTTAGATATTGAAAGACACAGAGGTTAAAGGTCAGCCCCCTGGACCTCTCGTACCATGCGGTACAAACTGGGGAGTTGTCGGGTTAATAAGTAGCTGATGCTTGGGGGAGAGGCAGTGAACAGCACAACCCAGGGTGGTTGAATATCTTTTGTTTATTCTATTTCCCATCCCAGTTTTTAATAGTATATAGGTTTTATCTGCATTTAATTGTGTCTGTATCTGATAACCCACTGTTGCTAGAGAGAGTAACCATGCTTTCCTTGCCACGTTTGTTTTTTATTGGTTTGTTAATTAAGAGTTTTTCCACATTTTGCCTAGTTTACATTCATTGGATATAAGGCTTTGAAACAACATTGTATGTTCCAGCTATATAGATCAGAACGTTGATTCCGTTGATTCCAACTGATTCCAACAGGCCAGTCACCTGTTGTTGTAGTACAGCAAGTCTTGACTCAAGTCATAATCTACCCATCTGTACCAACCCCTCTGGTGCTCTGGAGACCCCCCCCCCACACACACACACACACACCGCTCCCCTCCCAAGAGCACACAGGGGGCACCGGTTATCAAAACACCGGTTTTTCTGAGACTCATCCACAGGCCACTAACGTATCATTCAAAACCTTTCCTGTTTTAATACACATAAACACATTTGAAGCTCTGTATTTGCCAAACATCATTTATCCCTCGTACAAACGTGTAAACCCATCTGTGAAAAGGTCCTTAAGACCAGAATCCTACCGCAATAAATCCTTCGGCGAACTGGTAATCCCTTGCCCGTTAAGTGTGGAATGCGCTGCCTATCGCATGGCCATACATAAGCACAAACCTGCGAGTCCGACATGCACACACATGTGCAAGCAAACTCTAGATGCAGCGAACAGTGGTCTGGGTGTAACATGTCGCAGTGAGCCAGCAGCATGTAGGATGTACAGATTAAGGCCATCTACTGCTTCGGGGGCTTATAGTTGACATCGCTTTCTATTAAACCCTGCATTCCTCTCCTGCCTTTTTTGTAGTTCATCTCCCGTTCGACCGCTGAGCAGCTTGGACTCGGAGCTCCATAAAAAGTAGCGAGAGAGGGAAGACGGCCCGGCCACAGGGGTCAGCTGCTCCACGCTCCAGTGCCCCGCAGTGTTCAGTCATTCGGTGGGTTTCTGTGTTAGGGAATGCCTAAATTCCATTGCCATCATCATGCATCATCAGCATGGAACGGTTGTGTGTTGCCGTCCACCGTGTATTCCTTCTGTACCACTCGCTTGTTGTGACTGGGAACGCGTGGATCAAATATTTCTGCACCACCAACGACACAATAACAATGTATGGACCGCGTTCCCTTGGACCTTGCACATCCCGTATTAACCGTCTTCTGTGCCTTTTGAACCCGCCCCCACCCACCCACCCCCAGATGCGTCTGTGTGCCAGCGCCGCGGCGCGCATACATGAACACAAAAGGCTGAGATGCTTTGGAAGATGTGTGCGTGCGTGTGCTGTCATCTCTGCCATGTGCTCTAGATTGCACCGACCAAGGGAATCCATGCAAAATGTAAATACCTTCATGGCGTGCCTACGTTCAGAGAATGGATTATTTGTGAAGTATTTAGCAGCCTAGAGTAGATGGGCCTTTGGCGGTGGCATTGCTGAGAACATGACTGTCTGTTACGTAACGCTCTGGTTGTGGAGGGGACTGAGCTAAGGGCTGTCCCACATATTGCATGTAGTGTGAGAGTTTATTGGCAAGAGAGGCAGAATATGTGTTTGAGTGGTGGGAATAGGACAGAGAGAGAGAGAGAGAGAGAGAGAGAGAGAGAGAGAGAGAGAGAGAGAGAGAGAGAGAGAGAGAGAGAGAGAGAGAGAGAGAGAGAGAGAGAGAGAGAGAGAGAGAGAGAGAGAGAGAGAGAGAGAAAGGGAGAGGGAGAGGGAGAGGGAGAGGGAGAGAGAGAGAGAGAGAGACACACACACGGTGTGATGATGGGACGAGAGACAGAGAGCAGCAGAGATCAGTGAGCGACGAGCGAAAGAGAGAGATGCACACACGCGCACACACACACACACACACACACACACACACACACACACACACACACACACACACACACACACACACACACACACACACACACACACATACACACAGAGACTATAGGGAGATACCAGGTTATACATAGGGAGCTGGAAAAGGGCTGCTGACTAACACAGTGGGTGAGACAGCGTGGTGTGACTGGGAGAGAGTCTTCTGGCTAACTTGGGAGTGCGTGGACAGCGCGCACAAAAGTGAAATCTCCTCATCAGCTCTCGCAATCCTGGGGATCTAACTCATTAGTGGAGGGGGATTTCAACTTGAATTGTTTTTATTTCAGCTGGCCACAGCAGACGAGGACACACTGCACATTGCGGTTCTGACGTGACCCGCGTGTGGAGTTTATATCTATCGGATATTTTTTGAAAGAACGTTTTTCTGAAACAGTGCTGGCTGAGAACGACTGTTACAGGTGCATTGGTGAGTGTGACATATTTGTGTTGACATTTTTCTATGGATAATCTGGACAAGCTGAAGTTTTTATGGGAAAATAATAATATTGTAGCCTACCCTATGTAAATCAATAGTTAATAAATAACTATGCTTGTAACGAAATCAATGTTGGTTATATTATCGGGTAGGCCTACATAATTGCTATTGATTGACATTTAACACAAAAAAACTGTAAAACATTTAGTAAATAGGCCTACTCAACTCATGATCATTAATTGTTATTATGTAATCAACTTTTCCCAAAGATATTACAGGTTAGGCTTCAACGTCAACACAAAATGTTTACGTTTATTATATCCAAATCAAAGTAAACTAATCACGGATATCTTTAGCAGGCTAGCAGCTCCGCAGATCTGGGGAATCTATCTCGGATGCGTCGGCCAGCACGTGCGAGACTTATGGCAGCACAGCGGGGGTGAAAAGGCGCCAAATAAAGCGCGGGAGCGCCGGGAAACACGTCCCCCTTGACAGAGCCGCGACAGCCATCAGTCGTCATGGGGCGTCCGGACCATGCGGCCCAGCACTGACACGATGGAGGCCTACACCGCGGCCACACGCCGTAACTTCATTAATAAGGTGGACGTGCCCGACCATGCGCACTACACCGTGGCTTTCTTCGTCTCCGTCATCGGCACCCTGGGCGTCACGGGGAACTCATTGGTGCTGTTCGCCTTCTACAGGTGCGTGTGTGTAGCCTACGCTAGACCTTCAGCTGTTGTCAAAACAGAAAAAAATAAGATATTAGTGTGTGTGTGTGTGTGTGTGTGTGTGTGTGTGTGTGTGTGTGTGTGTGTGTGTGTGTGTGTGTGTGTGTGTGTGTGTGTGTGTGTGTGTGTGTGTGTGTGTGTGTGTGTGTGTCTATGGTCAGATAGTGAGTGAAAGTGCCAGAGAGCTGTGTTTTTGTTAGGGAGAGAAAGAGAGTGTGTGTGTGTGCGAGAGAGATAGAGAGGGAGAGTATTAAAGGATTTTTGCAGTGTGTCAGCCTCTTGGTCTCCAGATGTAACGGGTTGTCCATCAAGGATTTATAGTCCTGAAGCATGTTCACTAATCCCCATTCAGGGTCTTGAAAAAAATGCTCTCTCTGTTTCTGCCATTTAACAATATTGGAAACACCCCTTTGAATTTGATATGTCATTATTCCACTTTGAATTGTGGAGCCAAGTTCTTTGTGAACTGGATTGAAAATGAAGAGAGAGATATGAATGCACTAGAGAGAGAGAGAGCAGGACAATTCGAGAGTGAATATGAGAGGACAGTATGACAGAGAGAGAGACAGAGGCAAGCAGGAAGTGAGAGGCAGAGAGATATTTCCCTTTTATTCGAAAAATTGAGAATGATGGTCGTAATCTGGGGTTGAATTCCGACATCCATTCTTAATTATGAATTAATTGTATAATTGGCTAAGAGGGTCAAGTGAAGACTCCAGATGACTGACAAATTATGAAAACACCTACCAGCTTGATGAATAATAGTCAAAGTAGCGAGGGCAGAGTGTGGCTTAGGTGTTTGAACTGCAAGGTGCTGGGATCTTTGCCCCGCTAGATAGCAAATCTATCTGGAATTCACTACGTGTCACTTTTGACTGCAACATCTGTTAAACAAGTATTTAACATCAGTGTCTCTGAAACATGTACTAGTATCAATTATAGGTGACATAGCCGTTACAAGCCGTTTTGAAAATCTGCCACTTCTAACATAGCAAGTGGGCAGATTTTCCAATTTTTTTTGTTGTGTGTGTGTGTGTGTGTGTGTGTGTGTGTGTGTGTGTGTGTGAATACACACACTGTAATGCAAGTGTTCTTTGTTATTTGGATAACCGTTCTGCTGTTGGTGTTATGGCGCATAACACGCAGCGCAATAACGCAAGCTTGCATAAAGCTCCCATTTGCCAAAGACTAGACTGCATTGGGTTCTCTGAGGTCTCCGGTATTTCTATAACGAGACTCGTAGTGGTGGTTATCTCGGCCATGGTTGAGAAGGAATTGGGAACCGCGACATGGAGGAGAAAAGGATTGTTGCCCAGGATTGTCCGCCGGAGCCCCGCTGCCCGCTGAACGTTGCCCGGGGTTGTCTCCCGCCGGAGGCAGTGGGGCTCCGGCGGGAGACAACACCGGGCAAAAATCCCTTTCTCCTCCATTTCGCGGTTCAGTCTGTACTTAATATTGACGTGGAAGTGGAAGAACCAGAGGCGTCTGAGAACCCGACGCAGTTGTTTGAGATTCATAATATCATCCGGAGGCGCAACCAGCTTTTGACCATGATAATATATATTATATTATATAGATATCTAAATATTATATGATATTATTTAGATATAGAGCTCCAGGACTCCCGCCGGAGCAGTGTTCCACTGTAAACACTAGCGCATGGTACCGTGGCCGCAAGCTGCTCAGGGCCACACCCCCACCCTCCACCTGGACCCGCCTCTCTCCTCCTCATTAGCATTTAAAGCGACAGACACAGAAACGGCGCGTTTGTGGAAAGCGAATTGTGGGACTGGCACGTAGTGGCTGTAACTCTGCACCAAGGATGAATTTCTTGAACGTCTTCAAGTACTGTATTAGGGGCCCACTAACACCTATATTAAAGCGTCCATAAAATAGCATGCCATGGGACCTTTAACAATAATTAAATTAATCAAAAACTCCCTAACCTTTCTTTTATTCTCACGGCAGCAACAAGAAGCTCCGTAATCTGCCCAACTACTTCATTATGAACCAGGCGGTGAGCGACTTCCTCATGGCCTTCACCCAGTCCCCCTTCTTCTTCATCAACTGTCTCAACAAGGAGTGGATCTTTGGAGAAATCGGTATCTACTCGTCTTCCTTTACAATCCTTACTCTTTTCCCCCCCTTTCTATTCACGTACAATTCTCATTTGAATCAAGATAAAAAAATCGGAAATATATTTAGGGTGTTTGCGATATGTAAATGTGTGTGCATTGCCCCCCCCCCCCTCCCCCACCAGGTTGTAAGCTGTACGCGTTCCTGGGGGCCCTGTTTGGCATCACGTCCATGATCAACCTGCTGGCCATCTCCCTGGACCGCTACATGGTCATCACCCATCCGCTGGAGGCCATGAAGTGGAACTCCAAACGCAGAACCACCGTCGCCATCGTACTGGTCTGGCTCTACTCCCTGGCCTGGAGCCTGGCTCCTCTCGTTGGCTGGAGTGAGTTTCAAATTTAACGAGAGCACCGTCCAGAACAAGTGTACAAGATTGTTTGTGAATGGGAATTTCCAATACTTTACTTTCCAATACTATTTCCAAAAAAATTCTGTTACAGCTGTATGTGCCCAAATATTTATCATTCATCTTTACACAATTATTACTTAGAACAAAATATTCTAATCGTGACATATAACGCATTTTATTATATTAAAAAATATATAAACACAATTTTGGTTCACGATTGCTATTCGTGGTTTTGTGTTATATAAAATTCCTATATATTGCAATTGAGTCACATTGGCGAGGGCATGCCCCTTCCAGCACTATGAAATAAGTAAACAACAAAAATAAAATAGATTTTATTAGTGAAGAGACAGTCAACATTGAAAAAAACGAATCCAAAAGCAAATCAAAACAAATGTCCCTGCATTATTATTACAAAGGCACAGTTCCTCTGGCAGTCAGTGCGCGCTATCTCTAAATCAGCCCAGAAGCGATGCACTTTACTCTCTTATTTGAATCAGCAGCCAGTGGGTGCTCAATGAGTTGGAATGGAACATCGGCTGTTGGCATTCATTTAATCCCACGGGACGAGGCCCCCCCAAATACAACAGAGCGCTTTGAGAATACACACTTTAACACGACACACGCACACACAGGAAACGCAGGGAAAACACACGCCAATATGTGTGCAGGGTAACACAAATTTAGCTACGCAACAGCGAGTCGGAGCTGCGTCCACGACAGTGCCTTAGCACACCCCCCTGGGGCTGTGTCCCCTGGTTCCATGGACTCCATGGAGAGTACACCTGCAGCCAGATGTCCCCCAACACCTCCCTTTCGGCTCCTCTCTGAAGTCTTTAATGTCACGTCTCTCCCACCCCGCCCCACCCCCCCCACCTTTCCAGGCTCCTACATCCCAGAGGGTCTGAAGACCTCATGCACCTGGGATTATGTCTCCTACACGGTCTCCAACAGGAGCTACACCATGATGCTGTGCTGCTTCGTGTTCTTCATCCCCCTGGCCATCATCTCCTACTGCTACCTCTTCATGTTCCTGGCCATCCGCAAAGCGACCAGGTACGTTCTCAAGAGCTTAAGTGTCTTTTTTGTTATTGTTATCGTTATTTCTATTGTTGTGTTTTTTTTGTATTTGCTATCTGTGCGTCTGTGTGTATGGGTGTTTGTGTGCATGTTTCCAGGTGTGTGTGTGTGTGTGTGTGTGTGTGTGATTGAATGTCATCGGCTTGGATACTAGGCATATATATTACCTTGTGATAATAACGGTACATTTTATCAACTATGTGAAAGCACGCAATTTGAGACCGTCTGCGTGTGTGTTTTTGTGTGAATAATGTGCGTGTGTGTGTGTGTGTGTGTGTGTGTGTGTGTGGTGCTTTGTGAACTCTGGACAACGTTGTTATTTTACCCCTTCTTAATATGTGCTGTGAATCAATTCTACCATCTAGCGACGCATTTAATGAAAACTCGCCTCATGCTTAATGTCCATGTGGTGCACATGCTGTGTTAAAGGGGATGGTGATATATAGCCAGGGTCACGGGTCAGCCTACAGGCATGTGGAAGACACAGGTTATTGTGTCCTAGCAAAACAGGTTATTGTTCTTCTGAAGGAATGCAAGACAGACCACCATACCCCCCCCCCCACACACACACACACACAAACAAATGATGAAGAGGTACATTAAGAGTGAAAAAAATATCACTTAACTAAACCCCCCCCCCCCCCACAGAGATGTGGAGCGGCTTGGGACCCAGGTGCGGAAATCCACCATAATCCGCCAGAAGTCCATCCGAAGTGAATGGAAGTTGGCAAAGATTGCCTTTGTGGTGATCGTGGTTTATGTCCTTTCCTGGTCACCGTATGCCTGTGTGACGTTAATTTCCTGGTCAGGGTAAGTGAGCCACATCACAGGCTTGTATTTTACTTTTCCCGTTGAAGGGAGAGTGACTTTGTTTGGTTTATTTTGCTTAGTTGTTTTTTTTGGTGTGGTTTGATGTTCTTTGATGCTCAGTGTCAAAATGTACAAACTTTTGGACTTTTTGCAGTTAGTTGGTTAGTCTGGGAGGGCATAGCACTGATTCCATTCCAGAGTAGCGCTGGCAGGCTGTGAAATATTAAACGCGCTACAGCACTGGAAATAGAACTGTGATACCTGGTTAGCGCAGAAGTCGAATGACGGCGGATTGCTGCTCGGTTAATGGTGTCAGAGACCTCCAGACTCTGGAGCGTAGCATGCAGTTCGGAACAGGGAAGAGGAAGCCTTGTGAATGGCAACCAACCAACCTCCTTATACAGATAACACTGTTAAAAGAGCGTCTTTCCTTTCCTAACCTAATACACACACCCCCACAAAAAAAAACAGACAACAAAACCACATTAACCATCTACAATTATACAATAGTATAATGCATACACACACTCCTAGACAGCTGGCATATCTGAGTTTATCTATGACCTGGATATCCATTTGTGCCCACTCTCAATTGTTTGATGCCATGCCCCGCTTCAACATAGAAGGTCAAATCATTACATTACAACACACAGCATCTTGCAGTGTGTGTGTTTGTGTGTGTGTGTGTGTGTGTGTGTGTGTGTGTGTGTGTGTGTCTATGGCTGACATCTGTGCTGTGTTTAATCATATTGATAATACCCGTTTGTTCTAATCCAGGCATGCCAACATCCTATCGCCGTACTCCAAAACTGTCCCAGCTGTTATAGCGAAAGCATCTACCATTTACAACCCATTCATCTATGCCATCATACATCAAAAGTACAGGTAAACACGCTCTCCATTGAAGAGGCCTTGGGAATAGAAATTGAATATATATAAATGTATGGAAATAATTCTGCTTTGCTCATTGAAAATATGGTCAAACAGATGACTTCAAGCAAATTCATATTGGTAGCACAAGTGACAAATGCATTTATTGCTTTATATGCTTTATTTACTTCTGCAAATGAATGTTTAGATGCTGATGGAGACTTGGCAAGGATACTACTAAAGGGTTTTAAAGTACTCGAGTAAAGTACTCCAGTTTAAAGTACTCCAGTTCCGAGTTTGATTTGTAAATAACAGTAATTCTGAGGAAAAAGATGGAAGTGCACAAGAATGTGATTCTCACATTTTATATCGGTATTGGATGTTTTAGGAAGCAAGGGGACACCGTAATGATGGTTTGCTCAAGCAGAACCAGAATGTCCTCTGAATCTCAAGTTGTTGCTTTCTAATGGTCAAATAGTTCAAAAGAAACGAGAAAAAATAAGATGATATTATGAAGAAGCATATGCATTTTCTTAGTAGCCTGGAAATCCAGAGCCACATCTAGAAAGCTGTAGGGTCGGGCAACGAGTAATGAGAATGGCCCAACTCGAGGGGCGGAACCAAGCATGCATTTGAAAATATCACAGCACGCAATTGGATAACACTACGACCAATCAGAAAAATAAAAGGAGTGACGTATCCAGACCAGCGGAGCTAACCAATAGATAAGACTCTTGCCATATCCGGACGGTAAAACAGCAACGCTTTTGGCCCACCTATTTCAGAGACACTGATGTGATTGGTTATTATTTTGGGCCAGGGGAATCGGGGAGTGAGTATATTGCTCATTCCCAGAGTGACTCGCTGAGCAAATTCAAATTGTGCTCTTGCGAGAACTCTTCATATCCAGGATATTGTCTTAGAGGAAAAGATGCAAATGAATAATAAACAGGGCTAAAGAACATAACGTTTGTCAGGAAGAACATTGTCAGATTTTCAGACGGAATAAAATGTATGATATGATTGTCATCCAGTGTCTTGCTATGACGATATGATGATAATAATAAATGTCTGAATAGATTTATGAAACACTCAATCCAAAGGGGAGCTATCATGTCCACCACCCAGGGATCGTCCTTGAACTCAGCAGTTCCTCTTGTGTGTTCACAGGAAGACCTTGGCGGATAAAGTGCCCTGCCTGAGGTTCCTGGCCCCCAACAAGCGGAAGGACTGCGCGTCATCTTCGTTCAGCGAGAACTCCTACCGAGACTCTGTCATCAGCAGGACGTCCACCGCCATTAGGAGACAGTCCATGGCCGCCAGCAGACACGCGTCAGCATCCAAAACTGCAGCGGGTGCTTCCTCGTACTCATCCTCAGACAGGGTAACCATGACACCACACTCACACAGACTGATGAACCGAGGATTAAGGCTGGCTTTACACGGCGACGATCTGAACACAAACCGCAAAAGTGGCGTTACGTTCCCACTTTTCATTCCGCGTTTAGACGAGCGTCTTTGGGTGGAAATCTGTGTGCATACGGTGACGCAAAAGTGTGTGAAATCCGACATGTTTGTTGTGGTTTGCCTGTACTGCACATGGATGTGACGTAAACGCGTACGGGACGAGAGCCAGCGTGACAGCTCAGAGCACACTTTTGCGCTGTTAACCCTTTAGACGGATACGCAACGGTGGAGCGTTTTTAAGATTTCCACTCTGGAGGGTGAGTTCATTTTTTTGCGTTTTTAAGCCCCGAAAACGCTGTCGCCGTCTAAACGAAAGGCACATCTGATAAAATATTTTGTCGGTTTCACCCGGGAGTGTTGTCGTGTAAAGCCAGCCTAAGATGTTTTAAGTCGTTTTATGAAAACCTAAGTAAAAGATCAACTAACTACTCTTCCTCTTCTAGGTCTAACAGTAACATCATACATACTGTATATTTGTCAGCCGATTTGAATATTAAACACACAATGCACATATCCACTAGCTTAGTTATTGCTGACTAGATCTTCTGTGATAACAATATCATTTAATATTAATATAATTTAACTCAGGTTCCCAGGTTGGTGCTATTTAATTTTCGATAAGATCATTCAAAAACTGTTTCATAATACCTTTGACTTTATTTTTTATTGTGAAATGTCAAAATAAGTTTCATTTTGACCTCATAAAGTGTTATATCCCTGGGCTCGAGGCAGTCAGACGTTCAGTCTGAAGCCTGAACAGGATTTCGCAGGCCTTTGATAGTCTGTGCATTTGAATATAACAGTTCAGTATGTTCACAGATTTTCTTTGTCTTTAGTTTGGCTCTCGGATGCGTTTTATTTTTTTTTTACTCTATAGTTCATATTAGCCATTAGAGTAGAGGTATTATGTTTGGTACACCTCTATATGTTTAATCTTTATTTAACTATTGTATTCTACAGTCCAGTGCTATCTAATCTAGACTTGTAAAATGTCTTCTGAACACTTTAAATTATTCAGGTCTATTTTAGTCTAACCAATGCGGGTCCGTAACATTCCGTAACTGTAACACCCCAGAAGTATTTTCTGATTTGTGAGAAAAGACAAGTCTAGTCTGTCAAGTCTAGACTAGTCCAGTCTAGTCAGACGTTTCAGATCGCTTTTGCTTTCAGGTCAACGTCGTCCATTATGTCAGTCCAATGTTGTTTTATCCCTGTCCATTGCAGCCTAGCGTACTTAACACTTTCCCAGTCTATAAACATTGAATGGAATCTGTGATTTCCTCGTCGGCACAGCTCTACCGCGTGACGCTTTCCTCCTCTGCATTATTTACACAAACTTGTCGTCTTGTCTGCACCGTGCTCCGTCGCTGCGCCCCACCGCAGGTCTTTGGGGACGTGGAGATGGAGCCCATTGACTGTAGGCCAGGGGCCTCGTTCCGTCAGCGCTCGTCGCGCGGTAGCACGCGCCGGGAGAGGCTCTTGAAGAAGCAGCAGATGGAGAGAGCGAAGAAGAGCACAGCACACAAGGTGAGAAGGGAACAGAGTAATAATAGTGTTGAAATCCTCAAAAAATAGCATTGTTCAGGAGGAGATATGTAGAGAAGAGTTTGAATCCCTGCCATAAAGGTTCCGGGTGTCAATCCCAATGTCTAGCAGTCTACCTCTGCACCCTTGAGCAAGATGCCCTTACCTTTCATGCATCCTTGCGACTTGTATCTGAAGAAACGTTCACGGCATGTGGCTTTGGTACATTTTTTTAGCTTTTCTAGATAATGCTTTATGGCGTGCTTGTGGCGTATGCGTGTGTGCGTGCGACTATTCGGGCGTGTGTATGTTCACGCCACCAGCAGCCATCGGCGTTGATGAAAGAGTCGGTGAGCCACTGCAAGAACAGGACGGCCTCCGACTCGGAGACTGTCGCGCCGACCGCACCGACCGCACCGCCGCAGTTGGTGCTCATCAGGAAGAGGAGCCAGAGTCTGACCAACGGCCTGTCGGACGCCGGGAGAAAGACGGCCGTCACCAACGACTCTCCGGGCACCCACAAGAGCAAATCTGCGGATTTACGACATTTGAGAAACGTTCCCTCTCCTGATCAAGCGCTGAATGTTCCTCGCATCATCGTCATCAGTCCCACGTCGGAGGACTCCTTGGTTAAACACGAGAGCAGCTTCACAGAGGACGGTTCTGTCGGAACCGCGATGGACGAGGACTCGTTAGAGGACAATGATGTCGTTTGAAAAATGTCCAGATGTACACTGTGCAAAGTCACTCTTTGGATTCTTGTTCTTGATTCAGTAAATTAATTGCTTTGTTGGAAATATATATGTATTTATGCCAGAGAGTATTTTCATGTTACGATACACAGTTCGATGCTTTGCTTGGTCGGACCTTCAATTCCAGCTCAGATTGTTTGTGTGACAATTTTGTTAATCTTACTTTTTGGGGATATTGGCCGGTTACTGGTTGTGTAGAATAATTTATTTTACTATATAATATTGATTTATGAATAAAAAGCCATCTAAAAGTACATATGACACTGGGTCCTGGTTAAGTCAGAGGAAAGATGAATTATCATAGAGCCTAAGACTTTTTTTTTCCCCAGGTCGCAGATAAATCAACCCTTAAAAAAAAAAAAAAACATTCACACTTTAAATATTGGTTGGCATTAAAACGTAATATTGTAGCCTACATTCGTATAATGTGTGTCGACCCTCACAGTCGCAGTTTGTTGCACGGACGCATGTTTTTTTTGGCCAATGTTTTGAGCACCTAAAACAAGCAGAGCTTAATTAGACAATAATTAGGACTATACCTTTTCTACGCGAAAGGGCTTTGGCACCTGAAAGCTTGCAATGCTATTTTTAAATCAAACACTAACTCGCTCTTTAGCGGGGGCATGTGAGAGGATTTTGCACACAGCTAAATCCCCCGATTCAAACTTTCCCAATGTAAACGTGACAATCTGCAGTGTTTGGCCTACCTAGTGAATGAATGCATAGCTAACCCGGTAAGTAACAAAAGTCACTTTCTTACCAGCCTTTAATTGTGTTTCCAAATTTTTGATCGCGTTAGATTACTCCCTTCCTTAGTTTTTACTTGTGAAGGAACACTTTGCCTCCTCGAAATTCACAATAGAAGTTGCGAGTGCGACGATTTGTGAGAAGAAACCGTAATTGCGAGGGTATGTCGCGTGTGCGTGTGTGTGTGTACAGGTATATGTTGAATTATATATGCCATTGTGGTATACGTAACATTTTGAAGGTTTTGGACGGGATAAAACGACAAGTTCAACCAAGGCAAGTTCAACCAAGTTAATGCTTAGGCCTGCCCTACATAAAATCAGCAGCTGCTGCTTCCCAAATACCCTCTACTGCTGAAAGAAACTGGCAGAGAGAAAAACGAATCCCCTGGACCCTGCCAACCATCCATACAGGATGGTTGGTGCAGGATGGTGCAGGGTTTGGTTAATACAACATTTTTATGTAGGTATTTTCCTCATTGATTATTATTCAGATGTATTATTTGTAGTATTATTAGTATTATTATAATAAGAAATCTTGGTATTCTATATGATCTACCACTAGGTAGCATCGCCTGCAGCCCTGCGTGGTCTCGATCGTTTCAAACCCAAGGGCCTGATCTCCCGCTTGCTGGTCAACAATCTCACTCACCGAGCTGACCGACATGGATGTTTTCTCGTGGTTCTTGGTTTTTGGTAAAACGCCCAGAGAAACATCTGGCTTCCGACGGATTAACAGGAGGATCACAAATATGTGCACTAGATGAAAGAATTCAAACAGTTGGCTATTATACTCAAGACAATATGGTGCGAACACATTCCATACGGTTTATAGTGGCATACATTATATCTGCGTACTAATGGGCTGTTGGACGATGGGAGGGATTTGCACACTGTCTGAAATAGATTTTTGTAACGGCTGTGTGAAAATAAAAATGTTTTCTTTTTGTAGTAATAACAGTAGATGCCCACTAGAGGGACACAGTCACGTATGAGAAGGTAGAAGTGGCGATGTGGATTGCTCCCAGTATAGAGGGCTATACAGTAAAACCACAGTTGATCCTCACTGACACCATCAGCTAAGCAGCTTACAGAGCCTATGATGTCATATCTTTACCTGGAAGGAAACTTGACAGCTGTGTTATGTTTACAAAAGGAAGCCTTTCGCATGGTTGTGTCTACAACTTGTTTTGTAGTGGACGTGTCAATACCTTGTGTGGAGACAGAGAGCAAGTGTTAAGGTGCGTACTGACAAGTAACAGGCTGTGACATGATCCTCATTGGCTTGTAAGTTCACCGCGAGCAGCATAAACAAGTACACGTTACTTTACATTGCTAGTTAAATTCGTCAAGGGGCAAAAATATATTTTTCCCTAAACTGTTAAAATTCGTTCATTCCAAATTTCACCCAAGTGTTAAACATTCTTATCGATGGCTAATGTCACCATGGCTGAACCGTTGAAAGGGCTGTATTCAGAATGGTTGTGCATGCAGGCTGGAGGAGAGCAGAGTATTGAGAGGAAGGGGGGTAGGGGGAGAGAGAGTGCTGATGCCGGGGGGGGGGGGGGGGGGGTATTGATGTTGGGTCAAAGTCGGTACTCAACACTCTGAGCAGATGCCCTTCTGCTCCCCTGGAGACCCCACTGGGGATCCAAAGCCCCCCCCCCCCCCCCCCCCCCCCCGGTCACAGACATATGGGCTGGCCTACTGCACACACACACACACACACACACACACACACACACACACACACACACACACACACACACACACACACACACACACACACACACACACACACACACACACATACATACACACACACACACACATACATACAAACTGATTTGTATATCGCACACACACTCTAATACACATGACATTAATTCACATCACACACACACACACACACACACACACACGCACACACACTGATGTGTGCACACACATATACACAAATACACAATACATTAATCATTGTTTGCATTTATTTAGCACTTTTCTAGGTACCCAAGGCGCTTTACATGGTGAGCATGTGGGGGTTAGGGTACATTTTGGTCCTAATGAATACACACACACACACACACACACACACACACACACACACACACACACACACACACACACACACACACACACACACGTTTGGTGTGTTTGTGTGTGTGTGTGTTTATTCATCGGGGGGGGGGTGGCGGCAGATGATTGTGATTCATCCAATGTAACCTTCAAGTTGAAACAGATAGTATTATATGTATCTGTTCTGTAGAATACACTTTTGGGTATTTTTAAGTGATATGAAATCCTTATTCGTCGCCGTTTCTCTCACACAACACAATTGTTTATGAAGGGAGAGAAGTGAGTTAATGTTTTCAAGGGAACAGCTTTACTCAATGCAATAATCATGTGGTGCTCGGTATGTCTGTCTTTATATGTGCCAGGTACATGTAGTCCTTTATGTCAGATAATAATAAAAATAAATAAAAAAGACTTGGAAATAGTGAGGAATATGACATACTATTCATGTTTTATTTTCCTGACTCCAAAGCCTTGTGGATATCTTTGCTGAGACAGTGTGTGATTAATGAGATTGTTGGATTGGTCCATGAAAAATGCAGTATTATAAAAGGCATAGGTCCACTGGTTCTGATTGGCTCTAAGCCGTAGGCTCTATAAACACACACCTGTGACGGCAAAGCATTTCATTCTTAGTCTTAACGCGGCGCCATTCTCAAATTATGCTCTGTTGCTTGCCAAACATTTTGCTGCCTTGAGGAACTTTATGGGTCGGGGAAGAATGATGATTTGTTTTCAATAAATGATCGTATTTAATGTTGCTGTGTGTTGAGTGTAGAGTAACCATTCTAGTTTCCCTTTTATAAAAGCACACACGCTAGGCACTCCGCTTCGACCTCACAACGCTCCCTAACTGTTCTCAAATCCTCGTAAACCACACGTTTGCCTTATTTGACCAATGCAAAGTCAATTAGAGGGTGCTGCAGAAATGAATGGAAGTCCTGGAGAGCATTTGGACGTTACAAGCAGCTCGACAGAACCAGGGGGAGGGGGTGTTTTAAGTGTGTGTTTATTTCCCTGTAAAAACACATTTGGGTCCTGATGCCATCACTTTAATTGAAGCCGACCTCAGCTAAAACATTCAGCAGTTATAAATAATATGCACACACTGCAAATGCTCACACACACACACACACACACACAAATGTATGTCTGTCTGTGCATTTGCAGTGTGTGTGTGTGTGTGTGTGTGTGTGTGTGTGTGTGCATTGTAAATATGTCTGTGCATACATGTGTGTGTGTGTGTGTGTGTGTGTGTGTGTGTGTGTGTGGGGGGGTGCCTGTGTGTTTGTACATGCCTTTGTGTGTGTCTGTGGGTGTACATATGTGTGTGCCTCTGTGTGTGTGTGTGTGTGTGTGTGTGTGTGTGTGTGTGGCACAGGGAAGCCTTTTTGTGTGTGTGAAAGACAGCTGCCCCCTCCCCCCTCCCTCCCTCCTCCTCCTCCCCCCCCCCCCCCCCCCCCCCCCCCCCCCCCCCCCTCTAGTCCTCAGTTTAGAACTCATCTTCAGAACCGCCAATCCCATAATCGTTTGGATCCTGGACCGTCTGTCTCCCCCCCCCCGGCGGGTCTGCCGGTCTCCGTGTGGCTGGTCCGCTGGGCCGGCTGAGCGGCGGGCATGCCTTCCATGATGCAGTAAATCGGTTATAAACAGGGAGTGAACTCAAGGGACGGGGGGAGGCAGACTGGGGAGAGCGAAGGGATGCTGATAGCACGTACCGTGCTTCCTCATTCGCCAGACAGACTGTCAGTGTTTCCAGACTCGGGGACAGAGTATGATGTGATGTGTAAACGGCGCTGGCCCCGTCGGCCAGGAGTCGTGGGACGCGCGGGGGGGGAGGCGGGTGGGTGATCTATTACGGGCTTAAGTCTGAATCAAAACAATATCAATTTGGTGCGGAACGCGTTTGACATTCTCAGTCACATTTTCCGCCTGACGTTGGATGTTGTTGCGGACGGCGTTTGAGGCTACCCTGCGGAGCTGTGCAGCGGTCCCCGTGGTAGCGAGAGCGTTGACGAGGTGAAGACTCAAAGGCTTCCTCAAACCAACACAAAGATCCATAGGATAAGCGTAAGGTCACTATGATCAGGATGGTGAAGTCATAGCATCGCTTCTAGGGCTGTGCGAGAGATCAATAGCTTGACCGAACGGTCGATAAACAGACATACAGACGGATGGGATACATAGACGGGTAGAAATATAGATTATGGACACAAACACAAGAAGATGGATAGATATGGGAACAAATTGATATAAGGTCTTCAATATTGAAGAAGAGACCCGTAGAGATAAAGGCAGGGTTGGAACGAGGGACCTTTGATACAGTAAGTGGAGAGAGAGGAGGAGGGATTAAAGAGGATTACATCAGTCTGGTCGAGGATTCAGCCTCAGATCAGATGGCTGGCAGATACACACTCTGCCCTGCAGTAAGCTAGAGTATCCATGGTTATAATTGATGTATGCTTAAAGTCTTAAATGTGTGTGTGTGTGTAAGCGTGTGTTTTTCATTTGTGTGTATGTTTGGTTGTTGTATTGTTTGCATACCAGTGTGGGTGGGAGAGAGAGAGAGAGAGAGTGTGTAGCTCACAACATTCTATTATGTTAAGGATAATATCACTCGTCAACTTAATAATAACCCATCAACATCCAACAGTCTATCCATCCTCCACAAGAATCCACATCTCTGAAAGGTTTTCAAGCGATGTCATATGTTCAGTTTTATTCTTTCCCCATTTCCCCCTCTCAAAGTAAAGCCTCAAATTGAACCTTCAAAGAACCTCAGCTGAGGCCTGACGGAATAATCAATACATTGTGTTTGTGTGTGTGGCTGTGTGTGTGGCTGTGTGTAATGTGTGTGTGTGGCTGTGTGTAATGTGTGTGTGTGTGTGTGTGTGTGTGTGTGTGTGTGGATAGGGGTACAGGTCAGATTATATCTTTTGTTCACTTGGATGATGCATTAGATGTCACAGACATCAGATCAGCAGATTACCATATCATTTTGGGCCAGGGCTGGGGGATGTTAATGTGTGTGCGGGCGTGTTTGTGTGTGGGATGGTGTGTGTGTGTGTGTGTGTGACAGTGAGAGAGTGTCTGTTTGGTGGGGGGGGGGGGGGTATGTGTATGTTTGTGTTTGTTTGTGTGTCTGTGGGGGAGGGTCAGGTGTACATGTGTTTGGGTTGGGGTAGCTGGGGTAGTGTGCGCCTATGCCTGTATCGACGTCAGCGCGTGTGTGTGTGTGTGTGTGTGTGTGTGTGTGCTTGTGTGTGTGTGTGTGTGTGTGTGTGTGTGTGTGTGTGTGTGTGTGTGTGTGTGTGTGTGTGTGTGTGTGTGTGTGCTTGTGCTTGTGTGTGCTTGTGCTTGTGTGTGTGTGTGTGTGTGTGTGTGTGTGTGTATATTGGGTGGGGGGGGGGGCATGGCCGGCTAAGCTTTGCTCATTAAGCCCGTAGAGAGGTGAACATATGGGGACCGGAGGCTCAGCCTCGCGTCCCGACAGAAGGAGGCTGGAGGGACGTGCTGTCTGTGCCTTTGTTCTTTAGCACTCTCTCCATTGTACTTGATATTATTATCCCTCCTCATGGCCAGTGGAGCTCACTGCTGGTAATAGCCTACCAGCCGCCTTTCTTTGAAAAGGGCTATTAATAAATAACCAATGGACTGGAACACACACAATCAATTCAGATGACTGCATTGATTACACGTTCATTTCTATTTGGGGAGGGAGGTCATATTGGTTATTCCTAACAAAATGAGAGCTGTTGGTTAAGGGTAAGGGTTAGGATTAGGGTTAATTCAACTATAATGTTTATATTTAAATGTTAGTAATGTGAGGAGTTCCTTTAACACTATTATAGCAATTAAAAAATATGTACAGACGTCCATATTGATGATACAACTCATCTGGAATTCGAATGAAATAAAAAAAAGAAGAGTGAAAAGATAACAATGTAGAATACTTAATGTGATGAAGCAAAATACTTCTGTTATCTATATAATCATGCCATTGTGACGCTTAACATATTCCCCAAATCTAATCCAAAACCCTACACATACAAAGTTAAGTCATCATAAACTATTCCACAGAACATTATTCAACGTCCAATTCGTTAACGGGACAATAAACCGGACGCTGAGTAACACGGCCCTGCTCTTAAAGCCATATCTGTTTGCAGCCACTGCCATGCGTTTCAACAGCACGGAAAGGTTTAGCTCATTTACAAGCTTTTGTCACCTTCTGTTTTCTATCAAAATGTTTTCTGGGGGAGAAGGGGCGTTCATAACTGGCCCCTTTATTCATCAAGTGCCGCGGTGATGGCTGCCCTCCATGAGAGTGTGTCCCAGAGTGTGGGTAAACCCAGGGCTCACTGCCACCTCCCTGGGTCCAACACTTCGTCTTGGGCCGCTTTGCCAGCGCACGTTGGTCTTTCAATAACTTTGAACGTGAACTTAGTTGGCTTAGTTTCCTCTTATTTACGATGGACTTGTTAACGGGGCTTTCCTTTGTTGTTTATTTCATTTTTTCTCACTCTTTAGTTAGTTCTCATCACAACCCCTCCTTAGTAAACCCTGCTCTTGGACGTCGCGCGGTGTAAGATCCTGCCGCGCCGGTCGCACGCAGGTCTTGATGTGGTCCCCTTCCCAGTGGCCCCGTTCTGCTATACGTCGCGTACCGCATGACATGTGGGCCCTTAAATCTTTTATACAAGCTGAGACTTCAGAAAGCCCCGTATAGGTTGAGCTCAGCTTGTTTACACAAAAGCACGCGTTTCAGGCTCATCCTCTTGGTACATGTTGTACCAAGACTGTATGGCTGTAAAAACTAAGATCAATACTCCGGAATGGATTGATGATGATGATGATGATGATGACGACGACAATGACGATAATAAACCATATTTGAGCATACATGAAGCTAAAAATAGCTTGTCAGCCAGCCAGCCAGCCATTACCCTTGAGAAGGCTCTTTCCACTGACCGGGCATGTGGACGTTAACAGGGTCGCACTGGGAGCCAAGCTGGCTTAATGCGTCCATTCACTGGTTCTCTCTCTGAGGAACCCGGGTTCAGCTCTGCCAGAGCTCCTTCCAAGGGCCTCCAACAAGGGTCTGCTTATGGGCTCATTCCACCAATGCCCCCCCCCCCCCCCCCCCCTTCCAATAACTCTGTTGTGTATCTTTCTTTATACTTTGCACCTTGCTGCCAATCAGGTCAACAACAGCCAGCGGTGCAGTCCAGTCACGTGTGCACACGCGCAGAGGTTTTGTGTGTGTGTGTGTGTGTGTCTGTCTGTCTGTGTGTTATAATTTATTTAAGCTATAGCTGGGCTGGACCCCACCCGGGGTCTTGGAGTGGAATAGTGGCTGAGGACTCCCTCCTGGCCTCCAGGAGATTTCTCTGCTGCCGCTGCCGTCACTTCGACCCGGGCCGGCTGTGCAGACAGAGCGCTGTGAGTGGACCCTCAGCCCTGCCGGTGTCTCCTTCAATAGCACCATAATGAAAGCATCCTGGGTCTCTGTGTGTTTATCAGACCTGCCGGGCTTGTTTCCCTTCTTGGTCCGGCGCCTGATTGAAGTTCAAACCTTTTCTTCTTTTCCTGTGTGAATCAGAGGGCTCTGTTAAAACACAGATTATACCCCCCGAATACAAGTTCAAATGAATGTGTCTGGTGGTCTCTCTCTTAACCTCTGCTCGGCTAAATTCTCATTCCACTTTAATGATTACGGTTGTTCCCTCAGATTTATTATTTTCGATTAAACGTCAGCTGTTGCTCTCTCTCTCTCTCTCTCTCTCTCTCTCTCTCTCTCTCTCTCTCTCTCTCTCTCTCTCTCTCTCTCTCTCTCTCTCTCTCTCTCTCTTTCTCTCAATTCAATTAAATTCAATTAAATTCAATTCAATTCAAAAAGCTTTATTGCATGAGAAATATACATTTGCATTGCCAAAGCAGGTGAACAATAAAATAGCTCTCTCTCCCTCTCTGTGTATCTCTCTCTCTCTCTCTCTCTCTCTCTCTCTCTCTCTCTCTCTCTCTCTCTCTCTCTCTCTCTTTCTGTATATCTCATTCTCTCTCTCTCTCTCTCTTTCTGTATATCTCATTCTCTCTCTCGCTGTCTCTCTCTCTTTCTGTATATCTCATTCTCTCTCTGTATAGCTCATTCTCTCTCTCTCCCCTCTCTCTCTCTCTCTCTCCCTCTCTGTGTATCTCTCTCTCTCTCCCTCTCTCTCTCTCTCTCTGTATAGCTCATTTTCTCTCTCTCTCTCGCTCTCTCTCTCTCTCTCTCTCTCTCTCTCTCTCTCTCTCCCTCTCTCTTTCTGTATATCTCATTCTCTCTCATTCTCTCCCTCTCTCTCTCTATCTCTCTCTCTCTTTCTGTGTATCTCATTCTCTCTCTCTCTCTCTCCCTTTCTCTCTCTCTCTCTCTCTCTCTCTCTCTCTCTCTCTCTCTCTCTCTCTATCTCCCTCTCTCTCTTTCTGTATATCTCATTCTCTCTCTCTCCCTCTCTTTCTGTATATCTCATTCTCTCTCTCTCTCTCTCTCCCCCTCTCTCTCTCTCTCTCTCTCTCTCTCATTCTCTCCTCTCTCTCTCTCTCTCTCTCTCTCTCTCTCTCTCTCTCTCTCTCTCTGTATATCTCGTTCTCTCTGCCTCTCTCACACTCTCAGGGAGATGTTTAAACGGGCCAGGAAACGACAGTAGACAGAGCTGAGGAATGTGGAACCAATGGTCGCAGGAGCGTACTGTTCTGATGGATTGGCCATTAGCTCACTCGGATTTCCTGTGGCCTTCTCCTTTCCAAAAGATGTAATATCACTCCTCAAAACGCAGCGTCTCACAGCATGCGTTAGTGCAACAAGGAGGACAGGTCTGTGTTGTTCTGGCATCCATTGGTCCTGTCTGGCTCAACTGATAGAGCACAGCGTTAACAGCGCCAGGGTTAGAGGTTAAATTCACGCTCGGGCTACCAATGCTAAGAATGTATGACCTCACAGTATGGTAAACCTACCCCTTTTTCAAGATAAAAGCGTCCAGCAAATGAAATATTACATTATTATGGCATATATGCATATATCATCATATATGTCCATATGTATCCATTGCGACAACATTGCACACTTGAGCCTCTTTTATTGCGTTGTATGCATGGGCCGTTGTGATTGTGTGTGTGTGTGTGTGTGTGTGTGTGTGTTTGGGTTTCGCCGTACGGATGTTTTTCACCCCGAACCGGCCGGGCTCAAGGTGCGCCTCCAGCGCTTACTTCATGTTCCCAAAATATCCGGATGAAAGATGAAGCGTCCTGCGTCCCCCCCCTCTCCCCCCCCCCCTTGCTCATCTCTCCAGGGTCCTGTCCCGCCCCCCTGCCTCCCTCCCTCCCCCATGTCCTCCGCTCTAAACAGTATCCATTGCTCCTAGTGATGTATAATTGCTCCCCTATTCCTACTCTTTCTAATCCCTTTTCCTCCCTCCCCTCCCCTCCCCTCACCCCCTGCCCCTCCTCTCACGGGCGTTTTGTCCTCCACCCGCTCTCCTTTCATCCCCCCCAACCCCCCCCCACCCCCCGACGGACTCCTCCTCTTCTCTGTTCGGCCGTCTCCACCCCTCTCTCTCTCTCTCTCTCTGCTTTTGCATGGCTCCTCCCTCTCCCCTTTCCCCTCCTTCTTTCCTATACTGTCCCACCCCCGCCCCCCC
>NC_140275.1:11347317-11376631 GCF_964030765.1 Micromesistius poutassou | reverse complement strand
AAAACGTGCCCAACCCTTCCTCCTTCCATTTGCTTCCTCTCCACCATGCAACACGGCCCGTCAAGGCCATAACTCCGGCTAGGTGGCATTTTTACGAGCGGGAATTAATATACTAAAAAATGGCTTGATGCCATTATCTTTTTTCACTTCTTCAAGCTCGGGACTCGGGCAGACAGGAGGAGAGCGTTCTACGTGATTGAGGGCGACGGTGTGCTCTTCAGTCACTGTCTGGGAGGGTTGGAGCTGCCCCAGCTGCTCCGACGCTGCAATCAGCGTCTGTCAGCAGCTTTCTCCTGCACTCTAATTAATGGTTCTCCCAAGACTGCCGTGAAAAGTCAACTATTAAGCTGCACATTTCCACCAATCGCGTCGTGCCTCGACAGAACCGCCTTTGTTATCACTTGGACTGCCAGGTTTGAGCTAAATGCTTTATTCCCCGCAGTCAGGTCAATAAGTGCCCCGTTCAATACCTCATTCACTGTTAACAATGTGTGTGTGTGTGTGTGTGTGTGTGTGTGTGTGTGTCTGTGTCTGTGTCTGTGTGTGTGTGTGTGTGTGTGTGTGTGTGTGTGTCTGTGTGTGTGTGTGTGTGTGTCTCTATGTGTGCGGGGTCCAAGTGCGTATGTTTGTTCAGGTATGTTTTTGTGGGTGTTATTGGGTTGTGCAACACACACACACACACACACGGGCGTCCTTGAACACCGACTCACACACACTCAAACAATCAAGCCCTCATAGATGGTACGCATAGAGGCGTACATTCATTCATTCATTCATTCATACCTACAGCAAAAGGCAGAGAGGGCGAGTGAAGTGAACTAACGATGCGAACAGAGCATCTGACGTACAGACGAGGCGGCGGTGAAAAAAGCCTTTTGTGTGCCACACGCGGGTCATTGCTTC
The DNA here is from genome assembly GCF_964030765.1 of Micromesistius poutassou. Classification (NCBI taxonomy): domain Eukaryota; kingdom Metazoa; phylum Chordata; class Actinopteri; order Gadiformes; family Gadidae; genus Micromesistius; species Micromesistius poutassou. Next base: position 11,375,728 of record NC_140275.1, on the reverse strand, counting down.
TGCTTTTCTCATCCGGGGGGGGGGGGGGTGGTGGGGGGGTGGTGGGGGGGGTGGGGGGGGGGGGGGGGGGGGGGGGGTGGAGGGGGAGTAAGACAATGCTCTCCGACAGCCCCTGTCATGTTTCCGGAAGGTGGTTCTGGAAGCCACATGGGTGCAGGACAAGAGCGCTGTGTGTGTGCTGTGTGTGATGTTGCTGTTATGGTTCAGCCCCTTGCTTTTTTTGTGTTCTGTTTTTTGTCTTGGTTGTTCAGCGGGGGTGGTGGGGGGGTGGTGGGGGCGGTTGTGACTGGCTTCTCATGGCTGTGATGAGACGGGACCGTGAGGTGACACAGAGGAGGCGGGGCAGTGTTTGTGTCGTTGCTCGGGGTAACGGGATAGGTCTAAGTGGGGCCGATAGTGGAGATATGATCCAACACAAGGGGAATGGAACATCCTGAGCATCACGCACACACACACGCACACACACACACGCGCACGCACGCACACACGCGCACACACACAAACACACACACACACACACACACACACACTCAAATCAACCCATGCACGGTTGAGCATCATACACACACACACACACACACACACTCACAGACACACACACACACACACACACACACACACACACACACACACACACACACACACTCATAGACACACACACACACACACGTACATTTAAACCCTATTCATCCATGCAAGGGAAAATGAGTGTGTAACACACACACACACACACACACACACACACACACACAGATAGCTGTCCCAGAGCTCAGGCAGCTGCTTGTGTTATTTAAAGCCATGCAGTTAGCGGTGGTTGTCGTCAGGCGATAGGGTTGTGTGAGGGAAGTTTACCCAGACCCGGGTGTAGGTTATCAGACTGTTTATCACTGTGTTTCTCCAGGGACGGGAGGGATGCCCTGTCCCTCACTGGACCAGGTTGTATAGCATATAAGGGCTTCTTTAGATGTGAATGCAGAGCCATGTGGCGAACACCAACCCACACACACATTCTGATAAGCACACACACACACACACACACTCACTCTCTTTTCTCTCTCTCTCTCTCTGTCTCTCTCCGTCTCTACTCTCTCTCTCTTTCTCTCTCTCGCGCTCTCTCTCTCTCGCTCTCTCCCTCTCACACTCACTCAGTCACTTACTCCCTCTCTCACCCTCCCACTCACTCAGTCACTTACTTACCCTCTCACCCTCCCACTCACTCACTCACATAAATCTGCTATACTTCAATTCCATCCATCAGAATCAGCTGTCCCCTGAACAGCAGATGGCCGGATGCAAGTGAGACGTGAACTATGTCTGTCGAAATTCACACTGTCGAAGTGTGTATTGTCTTCTCTGGGACGGATACGCACATGAATATGCATTCATGTGCGTATCTGGCACACACAAACACATACGATGACACACACAGACACAAACCCAAACACACCTACGCAAACACACACATACACACACACACACAAACAGACATGCGCACGCACACACACACACACACACACACACTTGTACCTGACTTGCGCTGCATCAGGCAGTGTCACTTTCTCAACTCTGCAGTAATAGTTGCCAGAGATCTTCTAAAGCCAAGAGTGCTAAACTGCCCTCACCTGTTTTTGTCCCTCACTAGTCTGTGGTATTTGGCAAAGACCGTCTAAACCCCACTGCAGTAATATTTGGCTCAGCTTGTGTTATATTCCAATGATATTCCAATACCATGAGAATGCGGCTACACTTGGACACACCTGTCCCTGCGAATCTGTTTCTGGCAAGTTTGCCGCAAAAGAAAATACTAATGGCAGAACGTTAGCGGTTAGTGATGGAGGCCAACCGTTTCTTGGGGCCAATACTGGCCGGCTCTGCACATCGGCCTTCACTCTTTGATGCTATTTTACAAATATTTATAGGTGGAATTATAAAGTGCTAATCAGCTAATGCTTCAGACTGAATAGTTTAGATGACGCAAATTGCGGGTAGGTTAAGGTTAATGGGAAACTAAAAGTGTTGACAACCTTTTTATAAACTACTTGAAGGATCTCGTACTCCTGAGCGTAAACTTGATAAATACAAACTGCAGCCCTGCTCCAATTTAAATATACATCAATAGCGAGGCTGATCTCACTGCAATACATTTTAATCAGCGTGTTTTGAAATGTGATACAGTTTTCTGTTTTTGTCTTTGCTCGTTATTTTCTCTCTTTTCTCACACCATTTATCACAAACCGTGTGGGTAAAAAAAAAGGAAAAGTTTGCGTTTATTCTAGTCTAGGAGGAAATTGACTGTGAAAAATTCCAGCAAAACTGTTGAGCTTTGTGGATGTATTTTCGTCTGGGTTCTGTTGCATCCCCACTAATACTCAGGTTGTGTCGAGTCCTATGTCAGTGTCCACTGCCGTACGTAGCATACCTCTTTCATGAGCTCTTGTTCCATAAACGCCTCCTTTCATCTTTCCTTTTTTCACGAGCACTAAACAGTTGAACGCGCTTTGATATTGTTCACTTAACAGAACAAGGTTGACGCACTGTTAGTCCTTCGTGCCATGCCGTTGTAACAAAGGAGCTCAGCGATGATTCGCATGTGTTTGTTCTCGGTTACACATTCTTTTCCTTATTTCGGTCAACCATTTTGTTCCTTCCCCTAGAATGGGTTTTTAAAAAGTCAGTATTCGCACTTTATCAAAACTCACTTCTTCAAAACAAACAATTGTATGTCTGATATCACTTTATGTTGGGGGCAGGATATTCTAGGGCTTTTTGCTGTTTGAATCCCAGTCAAAAGCTTCTGGGTTCAAACCCCAAAATATCTGTAGGCATCCTTGAGCAAAAGGCCTGGCTCATTCCAGTGAGTCACTTTGGATTAAAGTGTCAGTTAAATAACCCAGCAATAATAACAATTATTTCAAACACATACCTCATTGTGGCAACATAATGCCGAGTTCCACTTCACAACAGTAGGCCCAGTGTCCATCGAAACCAGTAGGCCCAGTATCCTGTGTGAGGTGCCCATGTCATGGTGGTGATGTCATTTGGGCTCGGCGGGCCACATACCTACATTGATAGCAGTGAGACGTTACATTTCACCGCCGTGTGTACACATGTTGCTCTGAAAGAGAGACAATGCTTGTTTGTGGACCAAGGGGGAAGAGGTTCCACAGTTTATTTTAGTGGAATAGCCGCTTATTTCCCACAAAGGCGGACTGTTTACACTGTGTTTTTCCGCTGTGGTTGACTGTTGCCACTCAGAGATGGTCACTGTGTGTGTGTGTGTGTGTGTGTGTGTGTGTGTGTGTGTGTGTGTGTGTGTGTGTGTGTGTGTGTGTGTGTGTGTGTGTGTGTGTGTGTGTGTGTGTGTGTGTGTGTGTTCACCAGGGCTTCCTGTGCTCTGTTATAGTACCTGTGGTCCGAGGTCTCTGGAGGATTGATGACTGAACGCACACATTGTCAGTAGCTCTGTAAATCACAGCTGCCACCGGGGACAAAGCAGAGTGTGTGAGCAAAATCTCCAACCAGCTTGACCTTTTGAAGCGTTTTTTTCTCCAAACGTCTCTCTCTGTCTCTGCTATTGCCTCCTTCATACACTTCAACGACTTTGAGATACTATGAATGCACTTTACATTACTTGGCACTCGCTGGTTGGACGTTAACACTGCTGACCTGTACAAAAGTGTACAAAAACGTATAAATGTACGAGAAGAGAACGCTGTAGAGTAACATTGACGAGAACACAGCGAGGAACCTGGCCTTGGTCGTACACATTGTTTCATAATCGTACATTTTATGGACGTGAGAAAAAAAAACAAGAAATGACCCTTTCAAAAGTTGAATCACAGTTGACCAATAAAAGCACACCAGGTAGCCAATCCTGCACCTCGGCTTCGGAAGCGCATTGATTTATACAACCCACTCAGCAAACTAAGTCCCATATGTTTAAAAAAGAGACCCTGGTTTCCTTGCTCAGCTGTGGATCATTTTGACTGTCAGCCGGCCTCTCCCTGTCCAGCTGTAAATCACCCTGCGCTGTCCTTTTCTTCGTCGAATACGCTTCGTCGAAAATATATTTGTGGTCTTTTACTTGAGCTTACCAAGAACCAGTAAAACAGACAAAGAAAAATGTCGCTCTTTTCTCCTTCGTCTGTTTCTCTCCCTCTCTTTCTCATGTAATTTGCACATTCCTTTTACCTTGAGGCCCGAGTGTGTCATTCCGTATATTGTATAAGGCCTTACGGGACTGCAGAAAAGCCATCGTAATCCTCACCTTTATATTTTGCAACGGCGCAATTAATATTGGGGGGGGGGCCCCCTAAATCACTTAGTGTTCCTCCAGTTTAGCTTGGGGCCCCATCACAACACATACAGCTCTTCATAGAACATCTGGGGCCCCTGCTGTGTTAAATGTACCTAGAGGGAAGGATGACCTTCCCGGCCCAGGATCTCCCAATGCTATTCATATACACTTTCAGTGGTCCCATCTTTTTCCTGCCCGGGGCCCAATACACACACCAGGAACACATTGTGTGGGTCTCAAATAAACCTGCTCTGACTGGGTTGGCTCACCTTAAGGCAACCAGATGGCCCTGAGCTGCGGCGCAGAGGGTCCGCAGGACGGCTCTCTGGGGACGGTCTGGCCCCACATCGGCGCCTCCCAGGTCCCTCGGGGCTTCTGGTTGGAGTCAAGACCGCCATCTTGCCTCAGTAAATCAGAGTTTGAGTTTGAATGTCCATGTTTTAAGTGCAAAGAGAACTGTTAAGAAGTGGAAACGTTGAGGAAAGCACAGCTCTCTTTTGGCCCTGCAAAGTCCATTAAATAATGAATCATTCATTCAATAAAGTATTGCTTTTAGAGTAGTGTTCACGTGGCATTTATGCACATAGATGCTTAGGTGATGTGTGTCTTTGACCACTTCACATCGTGACTTATGCCATCTATCATTTATCTATACATTTACATGTATGGCCTTTAGAAGTCCAAAGGGACTTTGGATAAAACCCTAACCCTAACCCTAAAACCCTAACCCAAATAAGTACATTTGTCAGCTTTTGGCTCGGTCACATTAATGAAGTCAAAATTTGATTTGAAAGGACAACATGGGACTAGTTTACGCCTTTGTTGTACACTTGTTCGATCGTATTTCAAACATCAGACATCCTTTGAAAATTGTCAACTTTGTAAAAAAAAAAAAACCCTCTCCTATTGTACAACCATGGAGCTCAGCTGTTGGTGTGACCCTGTCTGTAAACCGGCCTCCTTTCATGTTAACTTCACTAAATACAATGATGTGTCTTCCATCCAATCAATTCTTCCACAGAGGCGTAGGACGTAACGCAATGCTGAACAACACATTCTACAATGCAATCAACGATTTTGCATGTTTTATGATGATCGAGTTCATCATGTTTGCTTCATTATGCTATCTTGAACTTAGTGTTCACTCGTCGGGGAAACGTACCAACTCTTTGGAATGACAATGAGTGGACCGCATCTTCCATGCTCTATCAAGCCAAGGCAGCTGCTTGTGGTCCACCTCTGGGAACATGAGGCTTTCTGATAAATAACAGATACGCTGTTCTCTGACCTCTGGCCCCCTGGTCGGTAGGGGATTTGAGTTTAGAGCTTGCTCTCTCCTTCTTGCTCTCTCTTTCCCTCTCTCTCTCTCTCTCTCTCTCTCTTCTTTCTTTCTTTTGCTCTATTCCTCTCCCCATAACTTTATAGGCCATAAAATAAATGTTTATGTAACCAAAGTAATTGGAAAATTGAACAAAGGAAAAATAAAAATGAAATGATGATAGAAATTGAACCAAAATTAAAGTTGAATATAAAACAAACTAAAGGAAATATATAAAGGGAATATATGGTACAATAAAAAGGTAAGAAGGAAATTGAAATAGCTCTCGCTCTCCCTTGCTCTCTTTCTCCTTTCCCGGTGGGATTCTGGTTTTATTGTGGCTGCTTCCTCTCCTGTCAAACATTTAAAAGCCTTCTGGGTACCTGTGTGTGTTTTGATAAGCATGGGTCACTGCAGGGCGTCTATAAATGGGGTTTTCTTTGGGCATAGTTGCTCTGAATTCATAAAAAGACTGAAGCATCCATTTCATATCGATTTTTATCTCACAAAAGGGAACCCTGATATATTTCTGCAACCGTATGGGAATATATTTCTACACACTTGGAAACACACTCACTAAATATATCAAATTGTAGCAATCGCAAAGAAGTACACTTTCACCTACAATGACAACACATCCAACCTGTTCACGATACTTTTATTGTTTTGAATGTACCTCATTATTTATCATCATTTGCTAAGAATCTCTTATCCACACAATCAAAACAGTAGTATTCTATTTCATGGCACGGTCCACCCCCAGCGGTGCTGTACTTTCTGGCGTAATATCTGAACTCAAAGAACGCAGCTTTGCGGCTCACTGCTCCAGCCTGCTCGGTCAGGTCACGCTCCCTTGTTGAATATCCACACTAACCATGTCTCTTATAAGCTTTTGATCCCCGCCCAGGGCCACGTGTCCGGTCTCATTGATCTTCCCCCACAAAGGAAAAAAACATACAAACCACAAACCGTGGCTATGTCAGAGGCCTACACAGTCTGTTTGAAGAATGAAGCAACAATTCCTTCCTCTCTGCAGTCATTTAATTTTTCTCTCTCAATCATCTATCTATCTTGTGGGGGACCCACAGCGGGAGCATCTAGCACAGGACGGGGATCATTACATGGGGAAGTAGAGCAAGGCAAACAAATGATTAGGTCCCCCGTCGTTATTTAACAATGACAATGACAACGTTCTGTACATTACCACATGTATTATTTATGTATTCTAAAAAAGTAACTTTACTCTACCAGGTTGGTATTATTGAGAATTAACATATTTGCGTCTTTGACAAGAGAGTCCTGGCCAAGGCTGCATAAGCATCTATGTGATTTCATACTAGGGCCACCGTTTGGGTCAGAGCCTCTTGGTGGGTTGGACACACTTGGTGCAGTATCCAGGCCCGAAACAAGAGAGCCTTAGCCCCTAAGAGCCCCTATTTTAAGCCCACTTCTGCTACATTAGCTTCCAGACATAACCTTGCCAAAGTCATGAGATAGCAACAGTGTCAACATGTGGGGGAGGAGGAGAGGTGAGGGGGGGGGGGGGGGGGGATGCACACATCACTATCTCAGTCTTCCCCTTCCTCTCTCTTGTCTAAACACACACTAACACATATGTGAATAACCAAACATTTAGGCACATGCCGAGTACATTTCAGCCGCACAGAGTTTTCATGTTGTGGATGAGGATGTGGATCATCAAGATCAAAATCATGCAACAAAAAAACAGGTGGCCGGGGAAAAGGCAGAGGTGAAGGGGAATTGTAACAGACAAATATGGAAAGGATAAGGGAAAAAAAATAGTGTAATTGATTGATCGGTAGGGATGTGTATCTGGAGTTGTGTTCTTTACATAAATATCCGGGCATCAAACAGTTTGTGATTTGAAAACTTCTGTGTGTGTGTGTGTGTGTGTGTGTGTGTGTGTGTGTGTGTGTGTGTGTGTGTGTGTGTGTGTGTGTGTGTGTGTGTGTGTGTGTGTGTGTGTGTGTGTGAAAACTGTTTTGCAGATGTTATAACTTATGACGCAGGCTTTATGCTCAGTGTTATTTCAGACAGACTTGCCTGAATTCAACATCACCACACCCTGTGCACACAAACAAACACACACACACACACACACACACACACACACACACACACACACACACATTCACACACAGTAACACGATACAAACAAACAAAAAGTGTGCGTATGTGTGTGTGTGCGTGCCTGCGTGTGTGTGTGTGTGCGAGTGTGACCCGGGTGTGTCCTCTACATATGAGCGGAACACCACACTATTAACCTTTCAGTTAGACCTAGATCCGTTAGCTGACCTGGCTGTGCTTCACTACACTGTTTGACGAATGGCAGTACACCCTCTCAAAGACATGCTTTATGTCTGCGTGCAGGTGTGGACCATGAATGGTATTATATTGGACTCATGTATATGTGTGTGTGTTGTATACACCTACATCATTTTAAATTTTGCATCCTGTCTGGTTTATAACATTGGACTGCACGTTTGTTTATTAGAGAAAGCCATAAAGTCTCATGTTTGGGAGTTTTACCCCACCTAATAAAATGATCGTCAAAGACGTGCATAGATCGGCTCCACACAGGCCAAATGTGTGGTATGTATGACCAGGCACCGTCATACATACTGCATTACATGTGTGGCTGTTAAATCCTGATCAGTTTTGGTCAGCCGAACAGAATTTTAAATAGCTTTCCTTATCCCAATATACAATGTTTTATTTGAGGGTAGGATAGAGGTTAAGCATACGCACGCACGCACGCACGCACGCACGCACGCAGGCACACACACACACACACACACACACACACACACACACACACACACACACACACACACACACACACATTTCAACATATGAGTCTTCCAAAGTTTCCTCTTGATTTACTGCATTCCATACAGACTATGCATATACATAGACAAAGATGATTAAATCTCAAAACAAAACAGAACATAAGGAACATGTGGGGGGAAAATAGATACCCACCCCCATCAATCATAACCAATGTACACAGCAGACACCGTGTAATTAATACTTCTGGAATCACACTAAAATCACATCAGAATACTTGGCATTACTTTTCTATAGTTAACTGAACAAATGTTTGGACACAGTGACACGGGGATACAATTGGATATACTAGAATCTCCCAGCGTAAACGCAGTATAATCCCAGTACCTTCACAATAAAACAAGAGCTATAACCTAGTATCAACTATTCCCAGACCTTGATCCCAAGTGTTCTGCTGCACACTGGTGGCTTTTGGTTGTGCGGTGGTGCTGGTCAGGCCAACCCTGGCCAACTCTGGTCGGGCGCTGGTGTTTCCTCGGTTCATCCGTAAGATGGGTGCGGTTGGCTCAAGTGGCACTGAAGAGCCTTGGTTAGTTTTTTTCACATGATGGAACTTTCAGTCAGAGTGAGTGAATGGAATCCCACGTCTGAATCCCATGTTGAAGTTCAGACGAGGCAATTGAATGAGACATCGTAGTGCTCCTCGACATCACATCTCAAAGACCGTTTTGGGAGAATAGGAGGATTGGAATGTTAATAGCGATCATGATGGGAGCGATGTTTATTTGGTTGTGGTTTAAGTCGTGGATCTGGAAATGAATTGTCATGACGGGGAGACATTGTTTAAATTACAACCCCTATAGCTGTGTGGGCTGTCATATTTGAGAGAATGTGGGAGGGAGATAGATAGAGAGCTCTTAATAGTCACCAAAGTACTATGTGGGCTCATGTGAATTCTGCTGATGTTTGAAGTCGATGGCTAGTGTCACCGACTGATCCTTACCCATCAACACGTTTGTCCTTTCCACTTCCATCTCCATGGGTCGAGTTCTAGAATGCACTCATTCATTCTAGAACTCGTCTGACCCTGCAGAAACATGAGGATGTTATCAGGACCGTGCTGGCATGCAGAGCCTAGAGCGAGAGACAGCCAGGGAGAGAGAGAGAGACAGAGAGACAGAGAGACAGAGAGACAGAGAGAGAAAAAAGAAAGAGAGGAAAAGAGGGCTAGAGAAAGAACAGGCAACCGAAATATGAGGAATATTTTAAAAGTCCATTAGGAGAGCGGCGGAAACAGAAAGAACCAAATGTGACAAGAACATGGCAGAGAGAGAGAGAGAGAGAGAGAGAGAGAGAGAGAGAGAGAGAGAGAGAGAGAGAGAGAGAGAGAGAGAGAGAGAGAGAGAGAGAGAGAGAGAGAGAGAGAGAGAGAGAGAGAGAGAGAGAGAGGAAAAACAAGTCGAGAATGAGAGAGAGAGAGAATGGGAGCGAGAGAGACCAATATAGAGAGGAACAAGAACAGTATGAGGTAACCTTATTAGCTGTTAATAAGGTTGTTGGTGCTGTTTTACAGAGGCGTGGCCAGCCTTCGTCCCCGGGGGAAGGACATACTGCCGGGATGTTGTCCTAGAGAGGTCACTCAGCCGTAGAACATTCTGGAAGGGGGGATGTCATTGCGTTTGCTTTTTCTAAAATGTGCAGAATCAAAAACGCTATTGTGCATCGACTGTGATGCAATTTCTTTTGAGAAACATTGTCGTCGTGTACAAACACGACGATGTTCGAAACATCGGCATACTGACCTGTAATCGAGAGCATGGCTCATCATGACTTCGATAAGGTCATAGCTATCATATGAATATGTTTTATGCACTCAAAACAGATGGGTTCACTTGCACTGTCCCTCTTGTATGAAACCAACACTCACACACACACACACACACACACACACACTCACATATATATTCACACACACGCATGCAGGCACGCACATACGCATGCAAACACACAAAAACATAAACCAAAGTTTTATAGATAGGGTATAATTTATTTCAGTTCGTTCCAGAAAGTTCTGTAATCATGACATTAAATGATGAGCTCAATATAGCAGGGAAACCAGAAATCACTAGTGCAGCCTAGAATAAATCACTACCAGCTATTTTCCACATGTATTTTATGCAATTGTTTGTCTTTTATTGCCATATGTTTACATTTTAAACTGCATCTGGCCTACAGGCTTGTTATTACTTTGGAACAATACAGTTTCAAGATAAAACATAAAAAATGACAACATGTAATGGTTGGTAAATGAATCTTGATGGTCTTTCTCTGTCTTTCCCTCTCTCTCACACCCCCTCCACCCCCCATCTCTCTCTCTCTCTCTCTCTCTCTCTCTCTCTCCTCCTCTCCATCTCTCTTCTCCAGAGCCTCCATTGTTCCCAAGCAGCCTCCCCCAGTGGCCCAAAAGGTAAGAAGGACACAGTGGGAAGAGAAACATCCTCACATCACCACATCAGGACTTGTAATGTATGAAATGCAATTAACTGGTTGGTTAATTCCTTCATTGATTACTTCCAATTGATGATCGTATAAATCAAAATGAATCAATTAAATACAGATTGTAAGTATGTTACCCTCTGAAGCGATGCTATTGACATGGTGTGTTGTTGCATGCGGTAATATATAAAAGATGTACTTAATTAAATATATCATTTTATATTACATTATATATATATATATTCTTAGTGTGTCCTTTGAGACAAACTGAGAATGCTGATGTTTCTACTGAACTTACGTAAAGCTACATTTATTTTTGAACGTATATCTTTTTGAAATACAAATCTTGAACTTGAAAACATGAAATGGCAATTCATAAATCACAATTGTATTTATTTTTAGAAATTCAGTGAAGCATCAGCATAGTGCATCCAGTGTGTGGTGACGTGTGTTCTGCGTGTGTGTGTATGTGTGTGTGTGTGTCTGTGTGTGTGTGTGTGTGTGTGTGTTTCCTGTGTACATCGCATGCTCCCTCCCCGACGCCGGCAGGGCTACAGCTCAGACATCATTAAACCTGTCGCCATCAACCGCAACCCCCTTCCTCCTCCTCCTCCTCCTCCCCATCCCCATCCTCACCCTCAGCCCTCTAACCCCCTCACCACCCCGCACCACAGCCACCACGCCCGGCCTTTCAGCGACCCCCCGTCCTCACGTTATCCCTTCTCTGCCTCCATCCCTTCCCCGTCCTCTGCCTTCACTCCTGCCTTTGTCTCGCGCAACACTCCTCCCCCTCCACCTCCTCCTCCACCACCTCCTGCTCCTCATGGCTACCCCTGCTCCTCCTCCTCCCCGCCTGGCCTTGTCGTGCCCCAGCCCTCCGTCTATAACACGCCCATCCACCTCTACTCTGACCACAATGCCTGTGAGGTGGCCATGGGGCAGAGGCGGGGCCTGTTGGAGAGTCAAGGTGGAGCTCTGCCACCGGAGCTGAACGGCGGGTGAGTGGCGGTCTCCAGCGGGCCAATCAGATCGGTTATATCCCCCCCGCTCTTTCACTCTCTCTCTTTTTCCCGCCCACCTCTGGATCAAACGGCAAACTTGCTGTCGAACTTGTCAAAGTGTATTAAAGCGTTTTTTTTTTTGCGGCCTACATATACGTGAGGAAGAGGAACGAGAAGGCAGGTCTTCTTTGATCCCCTTCGCTGGTTCGAGTTTAGCAGTGTTTCACAGTTGTTACAGACGGTTGTTACAGACGGTTGTCTGTAATTCGGTAGAAATGGAACCATGAGCTAGGGAGCACAGTTGCTGAAATACCTTACAATTCTTTAAGTAGAAGTCCTGTTAGTCAATACAATTAGATTCACTTAATTAATATTGTATATCCATGCTTTATGGTGGCTCTTTCTCTGTTGCGAGCGGTGCTGCCGCTATCGGTAATACCCTGCAGATGCATCATGTTTCACGAAAAGCTTTGCCAAGCTGTGAGCCCTGATTTGAAAGCAAAAAGTGGTGACTAAGTGCAGACCTCCGGTTTTCTGGCCGTCTTTTCCATTCAGAGGCAGGTCTCTGCTCCTCTGCATCTTTGTCTTCTAGTCACTTTTGTGAACTAACCTCTTCTCTGGGATGTCTCCTCCCTACCGCTTTTCAAGCACAGCAGGTCATCGATTGACCACACAGGCCGCTGTGCATCCAGTGCCCTACCTCCTATCTGCTCCATCTCTCCCTCCCTTTACTCCCTGCACCGATGCCAGCTCCCCTGCTCCCCAGAGAGGCTTCTGGGGAGTGTTGGAAGCTGTGACTAACTGGTTTATATATAGCCCTGCGCTGGTAACCAGAGCTGTGTGGATGCGGCTGTTCAGGGTGTTAGGGCAAGTGTTTTCTTTTCCACAACGTGGATTTCATTTTCTTGGACCAACGTGTGTTCTGTAGACAGAATTGGATCCGATTCATGTTCACACACTCATTGATTCATTGCATTCTTCGTCTCCTGCCTTCAGGGTTGGTTTAAGTGCATGTGAATTATGCATGTGACTGGCGGTGATGAATGCATGCCATTCTTTGTCATACGCTGAGCTTCGTTTCAGAGGGGGGACTTAAATCATCGTTGTCCATTCCTGCTTACTCTGTGTGTGTGTGTGTGTGTATGTAACTATGTACGATATTTCCTCTCCTCTGATTGGCTCCTCTTTGAACACATTCTATGCCCGCTATGTTCTCTGATGGTCTGATGTGTTCTTCTCTTGGTCTTCTCCTCTCTCGCTCTACAGACTCAAGCAGTTCACCAAATCACCAAGTCAGTGGTTAACGCACGAGCCAGTTGTGTGTGCGTGTGTGTGTGTGTGTGTGTGTGTTTGTGTTTCTCGACCACTGTTTCATTCTGTTTGTCACTTTGCTGCACGCTGTAAGCTGTTGGTATACCAGCGGCAATGACTCTGTCTCTGCATGACAGCTTCTGTGTGTGTGTGTGTGTGTGTGTGTGTGTGTGTGTGTGTGTGTGTGTGTCTGTGCATGCATGTGTCATAGTTCATGCATGAAAGTAGCAGCAACCAATCACCACTCTCTTTCAAACTTCCCCTCTCTCTCTCTAACACACACACACACACACACACACACACACACACACACACACACACACACACACACACACACCCCTATATACACACACACACACAGGCATACACACACACATTAGCCAGATGAACTTTGCCAGCACCAGGTCCCCACAAGCTTGTCAACACCTTGGCTGCGTGCCTACAGATATCTGTTGAAAGGTGCTGATAAATCAGTGCAATGAATCTTGGGTTATGTTGTTTACGACCCCATTCAGACGCACATCACTATGTCATATACTCATCCACATGTTTTTTTGTTTTTTTAATCAATTTAGCATATTGTGTATTCCCAATTTGTTTTATAGTGTAATCCCTTCCGCCAGGGTAGTTGATATACACACACGCACACATACATTCACACAAATACACACGCACACACATACATAAGTACGTACACGCACACAGATGTTTCTGTGTGCCAACATGTATTTTAGTAGCCACTTTTACATTGACCACGGCGTGACCTCACGTTGAGTTTGTGTGAACGCATGCAGCGCCACCGTGTGGGGGAAATAGTTAGATATCATCCACTCAATTTTTCATTTAGCTTCGGCTCCATTTCTAGTTTACCTTCCTCCTACTGGAAATGTGCTTCTCTGTTGCTCACTCTGCATGCAGTGTGAGCGATAGTCGGTAGCCCCTTCAGATGAGTCTTCTCTTCTTTGAGTTGGTCTTTTATACCTATGTTTGTCCCTCCTTTCCTTGCCTTTCTTCCTTGTTTCCTCTCCGTCAGTGGACCTCTCAGTATTCTGAAGTAAGCTCCTCCACAATAAACACTCCTAAGCCTTCTCTCGCTGTCATTATGCATTAATATTGTGTAAACCTTATCTTTCTTTTTATTTTATTTTGTTTTATTTTGAAAGAAATCCTCCCCCTGCAAGGTAAACACTGTGCCTGAGAGTCAGACGACCATAGCGCCGTGATGTAACAACGTGTGGTTGATTTGTCTCACCGTGTTCACCACCACTCTGACAAACACTAAAATCCCTTGACTGTCGTTATCAATTGAAACATCTAAAAGTCTGCTAAAGCAAAATTTGAAAACATCTGCTCATCATAAAAAAATTCACCTTCATGTAATTCTTAGAAAGAAATGTAGCAAGCCATCAAGAAACAGCAGTTTAACAAATGAATGTTTAAAACATACACAATCATGTTTCTGCATCCCCATCATATTCCAAAATGCATTAGAAAATGTACTTTAAAGTACATGTATCCTTGCATGTATAGCATGTATCCTTTTCCTGTGTAACCTGTGTGTGACTCTATGGATAGTTTGCAGTGTTAATGGGGCCCTACTTTACCACCAGGTGTGATGTTGATGTTGATGTTCAAGTCGTTTCAAGTGAATATCTATGGATATAATATCAGTGGATATAATACAGGGCCTTTAAAGGAAAACGAAACACCCTGTTTGAGCTAGTCCCCGACCGCTATCAAAATCTAGCTATTTTCCGGTTCAGACTTCAGTATCTCAACTTGCTACAATCAGCTTTGGGAAAAACTGCCTTACAGTTGGGTTGCCATAGAGGGCAACTTGCGTTTTTACACCTCACCTCACCTTACACACTTTCAACATCTAAGTAGAAATTTAAACCAGGATCAATCCACACAATTTCTTTCCATCTAAAAATCCATTGTTTTTGAGTTTGGTTGGCTGTCACCACTAACAGAGGTGCCTTGTTGTCCCCAGGGCTCCCAGGAAGCATGTGGTGGACACAGACATCCACTTCTACCACGTGCCCACCCACGGAGACGCCAGCAGGAAGCGCATCATGGAGGACACGGAGGACTGGCACCCGCGCAGCGGGACCACCCAGTCCAGATCCTTCAGGATCCTGGCACAGATCACAGGCACCGAACGAGAAGGTGAGCGAGCTGAACCTCAGGGCAAAGGTCATTCCAAGTGTGCAATTGTTTTTTTTTCGTTGGTGTTAAATGCCAAACGGACTGCGTTTACATTGCGCTTTTCTAACCAGTGGCCACTCAAAGCGCGTTGTCTCTCTGTTCCGAATCCACCCGCCGCTGCAGTTATGACATTGATCTGAGTGATGTGTTATTCTCTGCCTGCAGCTGAAGAACAGGAGGCTGAAGACGCCAAGAAGTCAAAGTGAGTACATAACACTGCTGGATGCCTGCTCTGCTGCTGTGTTAACAGCAACATCCGAACTGATTGATGTGAATGTGTGAGCATTGTGAAAAATGTTACGCTGATTAACCAACTCACATGGCTGTCCAAAACAAAATACCCTGGACTTATCCAGTTTGAAATCCGATTGGTTCAAGATGGTGGGAGATTTGTCAACGGTTGCCGCGAGAGTGGCAGGTCAGCGATGCAGAAGGGAGCAGGACTACATTTTGTGTAGTCCTATCTGGTCTGTGGTCGGTGTGGTGGTCTCTTATTTGTGGTGGTGATTTGTGTATTGGTTGCATGTGTGTATTGGTTTTGGAGCCTTCTTGTGGCGTGTCTGCTGCGCTTAACAATGCTGATGGCTGTGTTAAGGCTTTGTTGCAAAACGCTGTGTTCCATTTGGCTTGCTGTTGCCGCTGGCGACGTCAGCAGACATGTGTGACCGGCACGGTTCCCAACTCTCGTCCTAATTGAGGTTCTCTGTTTGCTTTTGGGTGAGGCCGTTTGGCCTAGATGTGCGCAATCACATGATCTCACAAACCATCATAATATTCTCCTAATTCTTCATACTCGACCTCAGGCTGTTCCTGTGTGGCATGGCCTTCAAACGATCAGAGTCCAAATTGAGCTCTCATTCTCGACTTGTTTTTCCTCTCTCTCACTCTCTCTCTCTCTATCTATCTCTCTCTCTTTCTCTCTCTCTCTCTGTCTCCCTGTCTCTGGTTCTCTCTCTCTCTCTCTGTCTCTCTCTCTCTCTCTCTCTCTCTCTCTCTCTCTCTCTCTCTCTCTTTAATTTTTACCTTGCGGCTGTGCAGAGCGAAGGCCAGCACTCGCGTGGTGATCGGGCCCAAGTATGCCGAGCTCCGAGACTGGCACCACGGCGTGTCCGCACGCACACTCAATGTCCAGTAGAGCGTGCGTCGATGTGTGTGTGTGTGTGTGTGTGTGTGTGTGTGTGTGTGTGCGTGTGTGTGTCAGTTGACCTTTGTCTGCTTAAATATGAGATGAGTCTGACAATCAGAGTTTTTGCTCAGTATTAGTCCGATCAGACTGTGTGTGTGTGTGTGTGTTTGTGTGTCTGTATTGTTGTGTGTGTGTGTCTGTGATTGTGTACGTCTGTGATTACATCTGATTGTGTGTGTGTGTCTGTGTGTGGGTGCGCATGCGCGCATGTGCGCGTGTGCTAGCCAGAATGCATGCGTGTGGGTGCATCCACTCCTTGCATGTGTGTATTATCATTTTTATTATCATCTCCTCCAGTATGTTTATACATCACAGAACGCTAGTTTCTGGTTTCTGATTGGTGGTTTATTCTTGTGCCAGGGTGTATACTGGGAAACATGTTGACAGGAGGGTGGGACAGGAAGTGAAGTTCAGAGGAGTCAGGTCTGTAACGGGCGGAGGAGAAATGAAGCTAGCATGAAATGAACACGTGTATACATGCATGTGAGTGTCAGTGTGTGTCAGTGTACCACAAGAGACAAGGGAGGAAGACTGCAGTTCAGAATCTACTTTGAAACATGTACGGTATGGTAATAGGAAAGTATGAATTAAAAAAAAAACGACATGTTTATTATAGTTTGTGTGCATGTATAATGTAATAAACACATACGTATAATCGTAAAAAAATACTGAGGCACACACATGTATTAATTCACACACAACACACACACACACACACACACACACACACACACACACACACACACACACACACACATAAACAATCCAAAGCAGTAAAAGAGCATTGTTTACTATTCTTAAACCCTGGCCTGAAGGACTTCCAATAGTTTTGATGTAACATGGTTCTCATTGGGACAAACAGTACAGCCTTATGAGCAGGGCTGGCGTTGGTGTGGGATGAGGGTCACTGCAATGAAGACAGAAGTCCGGTAATTTGTGTTTGAGACGCCTCTTCTGAACTACATTTGCACAACACATTAAGTACATTAACCTGTATCGCCGTAAAATACACAACACATGTAGTTGGAATGTTACATCTAAGGTCTGTCAAATAATATACTTCAGCTTAGAAATGAAGGTTAAGAAGTAATAGCGCCATTTGCACGCAAGTTTCCTTTCGGTTCTGAGGGAAACACACACCAGAGTAAAAAGCAGACTTGACATTTTGCTTTTTTACACAAGTCCAATGCCGAGACAGATTATGTAGTAACACATATTTGCGGTTGTTTTTTTGAGTGTCATAGAATAAAGAATAGATGTCCTTACAATACAATAATACCAATGTGTCTCAGTTAGGGCTCTCAATTAATGCTAATGTACTAACAGCTCTGAGCACAAGTGCAACCATCCATTTCAGAATGAGATTGAATCTGAATTTCAATCTCTTGAATTCTTCAAATTCTTCTTCAAGTATATAACAAGTATATTATACATAGTATATATATGTATATATATATTGACAAATATTTTCTCTATGAACAAAAAGCATATATACAGATATGGATTGATTATAAGCTGTTTAAATTAATTTGTGTGCATACATGTGTGAGTATATAAATAAGTGTGTTTATGAGTTAAATTGTTTAATGTTTATAGAATTATATCAGATATTAACAATATGAGTGTTGGAGTGTTTTGCTATAAATAGTTTACATTGCAAGATATACGATACCCGCTCATGCTAATGAAGTGGCATTGATGCTGATCCTGATATTTCCTCTTTCAAAGTTCTGAAGGCACTGTATTACATTTATTAAATATCATATAAAATGCCTAGTAAAAAAAAAAGAAAATAAATGTCTTCTGTTTTAAGTTTGAAGAATTGTAGCCAATAAAGTCATGAAGCTTTCTTTTCGTTTTCCTTCCTTTCTTGTCCTCCTGATTTCTTTCCTTATTTAATTCTTAGCTCCTGCCTCCTTCCCTCTTTCTCTGTCCTTGGAGAGACTTGCTCTGTACCCTTTGGTATTTTAGCACTGCGGTTCTACCACTGATGATGAGCCCTTTCTCCTACAGTCACAGATTAAAGTATTTTTTTATACAGTCTGCTAGTTCACAAATCATTAAATCACAATAATACAGATTCCGTGTGCGGGTATAAACAACTCAACATGGAATACAGTATGATCTTGCTCGGGTTTTCGTGTGAGACACAGAAAAGCCAAACCTAATTTGCATCCAAAGCCATAATGAAGAGCTTTCCTATGTGCACCGCTCCCCTACTACACAGGATAGGTAGCCATCCATTGTATAAACGATGCACCTGGCTCCATGACTATCCAATCGATCCTCAACACGGCGGATACTCAACCATAACCAAACCCTGTACTCACCCTGGCCGGCCCTAAACCCACTCCCCATCCTTCACCAGTTGAACCACATGGGAAGACCTCTACAGTCGACCTCAATGACATTGTTCCAGTGGCGGGGGGGGGGGACCGCCGTCCTCCATAGATCACCCTCCTGCCGGTAGTGTGTTCAGCCTAGGGCTCGGAATCCATCATCGCCATGGCGATTTACCAAGGGGGAATCACTGGTGTTTGACTACCCCCCCTGTGGGTGGAGTCCAGTTCAAACTCTGCAACCTCCTCCCCTGCGTCTGCCTTCTTATCACAGAGCAAACTGCTCTGTATGGCGTCCCGAGTTCGAGTCGGGTCCACTCCGGTCTAACGGTACGGGCTCCCCGGGTGTCCCCCGCCCTCTGGCCCTCGCCAGCTCAGGCTTCAGTGTTATGGTCCTCGCATGGAGGCCAGGTGTGCTCTCCGCTCCGCTGGAAGTGTACCCCTGTGCTGTGTCTCGTACGACCCACTGTCTGTGCCTGTCTTGGGTGATGGCTCCCTGATCAAAACACCATGTCCTCAACAGCCTACTATCCTTGCAATAAAAGGCATAACAACAACATGAACGTATAATGCAGTTGTGGGGGACATAGACCACACTAATGAATTGGCACATGTATTCACTGTTGATTCCTTACTGGTTGCCATTTAATCTGGAGTGAATCAGTTGTGCCACTAGGGGGCGGCAGAGATTCATGGATGTTGAACAGTGTTAACGATTCTCTCAACTCTGTTGAACCAGTGAAGAACACACCATGACATTCCCCCGCATCATTAGTGAAAATACAAATACCTAGCAACTTGCCTCTATTTGGCCAGTCTTTTCAACCTGGCTTTTCCTCTCTATCCCTCTTTCTGTTGGCTGTCCTCGACCACCCAGTTGCTCTGTCCAACAAAACGCTCATCTTTATATCATCTATATATCATATGTATGTATCAACATTTCAGCACATACTCTACTCACTCCTTCACCTGTGATATACAGAGCCTTTTATTCTTGTTTTCTATCAAATGTCAGACCTGAATAAAGTGACCCCCCCCCCCCCCCCCCGTTCATGATGCATTACATAACACACCATAACTGTAATAAGCCCATCCATTGTGGAATGTGTGAGTGTGTGTGTAAGTGGATTTAGGTTGTGGGGGTGTGTGTCCTCTGGACTTCCTGTCCAGAGCAGCCCTCCCCCCCCCTGGATGTTTTTATTGGACTTTAATATTTCTAATCCACAGAAGACGATTCACTATGCGTGTACCGATCCACAAATATTTGGAACTTGTGCTTCGTAAATTGTCGGTTTTGGGTGAAGCCATGTGAGTCAGTCTATATGCATATGCGTGTTGTCCAATGTGTCCCACAGCTGATCCGTGAGATAAAAAGGTTTGTCAAATGTGGATGTGAACAATAGCATACACCCGTAGATGGTGATATGCATATCAAAGGAAGTGATTTTTAACCCCCAGAAGGCAATTCACATTGCGTGTACCACAACATAACGTGTTTTGTAAATGATATCCAAACTTACTTTCAGAACAGAATTTCCGACACAAACTAGTCAGTGTGAGTTTTGACTGACGTGTTTGTGTGTGTAATCACAACTCAAGTATTCCTCTTTCTTCTCCCCCTTCCATCTGTGTTTCATTATTTTCTCCTGATCTATAAAGACCTCTCTTCCTCAAACCCTGATCTTCTCCCCTGATATTTTGGGCCGTAAGGCCAATCAGAGCTTTCCTTTCCTACCCTCCCTTACCTATTGGATGACCGTTTTATCACCCTCACCAATCACAGTCCTCTGCTATGTTATTAAGAAGAGAGCGTGTAGATTCAGGCCACTGCACCTGTCTCAACACAAGATGTAGAGCTGGAGAACAACATGTTCATATTTGTTCTCATCTGGCCTTTGATATCTGTTGTTTTTTAGACAGAGTTGTTTCATTAAGTTCTGCACTATGAATATCTGACCAAGGGATTATTGCATGTACATATTAATATAAACCACCTTAAAATAAAATACATTCTGCATGTATCTTAATAACACAGCCAACGGTTTGTAGCACAACCTTTTTTTCATTAATTGTTAATTGCAACTGGCCGCTGACATAATGCATAATACTTACAACAATATCAGCAAAGTCTGCCTTGTCAATTAATAACGTTGGTCAAACATAAAGACATTAGATACAAAATACAATTGGCTGTAGATTATCATTCAATAGGATGCAACAGATTGGTTTCGAATAGATTGGCTTTGGTAGCGTCGTGTAACATTAGCTTATCCCACTGGTGGCGTGACAATAGCGGTCTTATCGGAGTGCCAAACACACAATGCATTTGTTTCAGAGGACGCAATCTACACCAGCCATGACACAAGCGCTGGCAGCACCTCACACGGCTCACTCATTCACTGCTCGGCACAAGGGTAGACTGTGAAATGCGTGTGTGTGTGTGTGTGTGTGTGTGTGTGTGTGTGTGTGTGAGCGCCTGCGCACACGTGTGTGTGTGTGTGTGTATCTATTAATTTTTGTATGTGTGTGCGAGTGTGTGTGTGAGTGTGTGTGCGTGTGTTAGTGTTGGTGTGTGTGTGTGTGTGTGTGTCTATGCATGTTTGTATCTGTCTGTGTGTGTGTGTGTGTGTGTGTGTGTGTGTGTGTGTGTGTGTGTGCGCGCGTGTGTGTGTGTTCGCGTGCGATTAGTCTGTACGTTTGTACGTGTATCTTTTTGTATGTGAAGGAATGTGTAGGCACATGAGCCCGTGTGTTTATGAGATCTCCATTTCATCCAGGACTCAGTGCTGCGAGGCGTTACGGGCCATCTGTTTCGTGGATGAGAGAGCCGGTGGACAGCACTCGGCCCTCCTCGCAGATTGTTTCGTTGAGGGTTTTTTGCGTTCACACTGGAGAAATTCTTTCATGAGAAGATCAGCCCGAGATCTGGTGGAAGCCGCCTGAGCCAACTGTCCATATGGTCACAGTATATGCTTTCTTCTTTTCTTTTCCTTTTTTTTTTTTTTTTACACCCTTTTATGAAATGCTCCCTTTGTGTCTGTAATGTCTGTAATGAAACTGAGTGAAGGGCGTCCACAAATGGGTCACTATAGAGCAGTGGTGCCAGACATGTGGGTCGCAGGCCACAATTCACACGGGGTCCCGAAGCTCGGTTTCTACTGTGTAATATAACAAATAGCTGCTGTTGCTGGCATTGAATATATTAAATATCAGTGACAATCAGGGCATGGACGGGGCATCAGCTGCAAGCCATCAGCAGAGTCTGTCTGCCTTCCTTTGTTGAAGCAGATGACTTCCCTGCCGTTGAGCCCCTGATCAGCCACGGCTGATATGCATACGGGATCGCGCCGTATTGACTTTGAATATACATCACAATTTCTTTAATTTTGATACAAATAATAATATTTTAAAGATGTGAAATGACCCGTAAAGGTTGAACATATGCAGATTATTATAGCATGCGCGGTTGGGCGTATGTTCACTGTGACATTGACATTACGGGGCCTATGCAACAGAATTGAAGAAGTTGGGGTTACAGTCATTTTCTGACTTACAAATGGGGTCATCTGCCAAAAAAGGGTGGTAAACCACGGCAATACTGGGTTTCATAAGAGAGAACCATATTTTATGCTTCAGCAAAAGCAAGTTTATCAATCATAAGATTGAGTTGTACAAAAACGATGCACCTGGCCACACTAAATAATCCCTTTCAGGCGGCAGCTACAGCCCCAGTGCTCGGCACCCAGCCTCAACGCCTGGGGCAGAGAAACCGAGCGGACATTCTATATATAAGCTCCGCTAATCATGCTCATCTCTTGCAGCTGTGTTTGCTCCTCTAACAAGCCACACCTGGCTCCCCACCTAGGGCCAAAGCATTAGCCACATCCCAACCCCAACCCCTTGTGCCGCAAGGCCAAATCTGCTCCTACAACAATTTGATGCTGTAGGCAGGGAGAGCAACATTTAATGAAATCAAAACGAAATGGATGCTTTCTCCCCCATCTCTTGATCTGCAGCAGTTATCCAGTCTCATAAGACCCTCTATGGTCCAGATGGTCAATTATCACAGCAGATCCTATTGAATCAGACCAGCAGGAGTCCTCCATTAATCAGCACAAAGACTCCAGCAAAACTCAATTACCCTCCCTGTCCTCATTGGTGGAGATTATTAACGAGTGCCGCGCTAATGAACGAATGGGGTTGGTGTGCATCTTGTTATGGTCCTCCTCTGTGGTCACCTGTTGTTAGCCCATTATAGTTGCTAATGTGCATGAGCGTGGTGAGCTTGTTCATCTGCTTCATGGAATTAGGTGACGCACTTGACAGAATATTTCGGGATGTTGAACGCTGTTGCCTTGCCTACTGATGAAGACGTTGATATGTTGTGGATGTATTTCTAGCTGGTGACTTGCTTTGTGCCAACAACTATCACTACTAACTGGTAAACTATTTTACATTTGAGAACACTTTAACCCAAACAAATACTTTTGAGCTGTTTCATCATTTGGGTGGAGTTCAAATTAAATTTACCACAAATGTAATACCTTTTTTAAATTTTAACAATTTGTCTATTATATTCACCTCAAACATTAGTTCTACAAAATATTTCTAGATCTGTACTACACCAGGTTTCGATATATAAAGTATATAATATATACTTTGTCTTCCATACATTGCCCTCTTATTTCAAAGAGCTTCTTGGCCTCAATCTGCCACAGATTTTGGAGACCCGCTTCTATCTTCTCCTGTAAATGCTGTCCATGTCTTTCGGTAAATATCACAAATGAACAAAGAAATATAACAAACTATACCCTCATCTCCTCTTGTTCTGACACTACATTGACACTCAACACGATTTCTAACCTTTGTCTTCCTACTTTCATCCCAACTGTTGGAATATGAACTGTGTATATTTCTCATGTAGACGTTCAAAAAACAGCTGACCTTTCAGAGTCGCAGAGAAAACAGATAAAATACATATTCCTGGTCTCAACGTTGAATTTTATGACACACAGGTTCCGAATGATTTAATGTTATGAGTGCCCAATGTTTATGTGTGTGTGGGTGTGTCCGATCGTGCAGGCGTGAAATCTCTCTATTGCATACAAAACCACTCGTGCACAACTCAACGTAACCATGGCAGCAGTTGCTACCACAACATTTGTCTCACACGATGCCCCTGTTCTGTAACCACCGGACGTGGAGTTAAAACAGCAGTGACCCAACAGTTGGCATCGGCCACAACTATGCCTTATTATGGGATGCTGAAGGTCTAGTCTGAGAAAATGTTGGCCCACCCAAGTATTTCATCTGGCACATGATGAACCATGCGTAACATGGTCATAAACTCACACACACACGCACGCATGCACACGCACACACATACAGACGCACACGCACGCACCTACGAGCATAGGCACACACACAGACTTACACGCACACACACACACACACGCGCGCACGCACACACACACACACACACACACACACACACACACACACACACACACACACACACACACACACACACACACACACACACACACACACACACACATACTTACACACATATGCACACTCACACAGACTTACACACATACGCACACACACACACATGCACACAATTACCAACTCATAGAAGCTCTATTCATTTGGCATTTGTTTAAAAGTTGATGGTAAATTTACACCCTGATGGGCAGCTTTTTGAGTGAGTAGGTGAGAAATTTGTCTCCACTTTTGGGGAGTCTTTGAGAGACAGTAATACACTAATAATATTTAGAATCCAGCACGTCAAGGTTCCATAAGCTGTAGAACCGGGACGTTTAATCAGATGATCTTGGTAGTAAGACCAAATCCTCCACCTCATTTGTGTTAATAACATAAACAACTTTGGAAGTTTGGCTCAATTAACCTCTGGAACAACACATTTAATGATTAAATGTGCCTGTAACCTTACAAGCAGCAGTCTGTAGAAGTCTTACCGGTAGAAATAGTATTCATGCCCTTGGTGAATATTTAGGGACACTGTGTTGTCTTAAAATGATTTGTTTGGCTCTTCTCAAGGCTAGTTTTTGTGGTAAAAGCTTTTTTATGTTTATTGTTTTGACCTGCAAAAAAAGTATTGGTACCTTGGATATAATTTGTAATGGTTAAAAATTATGAATGGTATGATGTCCTGAAAAAGTTGCAAAAGTGACTTAGGAAAAACGACCCTTCACATACACATATTAAAGACTCAAGTCTGCTACTCTCTACGAAAGTGCCTTCCTTATAGACCACCAGTCAAATTATAATCAGGGGGCAATATATTGTACATTATTTACTCTTTTGCACATACATGTAAATATAACAATATTATTGTATCAATAAGAATGTTCCTAATACCGTAATGTTCTAAGGATACGATCCAAGGATATAAAACAACAAAATAAATAAATGATTTATTGGCATTCTGGCAAATTCTGATCCCACCCACCTCCGTCATGGCAAAATTGACACAATAATTTGACTCTTGTTTTCCACTGTTAGTGAAAACCAAACCAAATCTAGCTGAATAGTGCATGTAGTCAAACTCTTGGTCGTACCACGGGGCAGTTTTCCCTCATTCATTGCTACTAGCGTCTGGAGTCCATCTACAACTAAAACGTCTCTATTCGTAAAAAAAACACCCAATATTATATTTTTATTTTAATCTGGGCGCGGGTCCTCCGCTGACTCATGTGAATCCGATATCCTGGTTTTTCAAAGCGCGTTCATTGTGTTGTGAGCGTGTGTACCCACCTGTCTGTTATCCGTCATCGTCGCGAGTGGCCCTGGACTCTGTTTCTTTGTGAAATGGCACCGTTGTCACATTTTCTGCACCGTGCTGTGGTACACATGGACGGAAATGCATTGTATACGCAAGCATTTTACTGTTTTGGTTGTAGTTAAGTACTGTGCTTTGCTTGGTGCCATATTTGTCTCAGCTCTGTCAGCAGGTAGGTGGTCTGGAGTCTGTACTTGTTTGGCAGGGACGTGAGAAATGAAAGTATACTGGGCCTCTCTATTTCCTGTTGCTGTGTGAAGAAAAGGGGGTAGCAGAATCTCGTTAGATGGTTGATGGATGCTGAATTAACAGCAGGGCCACTGATTTTCTGTGTGCGGGGGACTTTGAGGGATTGCGGTTGGGGAAGGCATAAAATAATTGTAATAGGTAAAATACTCATTCTCCCTCTGAGATCTGGCAATAATCAAAACAAATAGTTAGTGAACCATCAAGAGTCGTATTGCATGAACGGCACATTGGCACATGGGGAATGGTAAGTGGACTGAAATCGTAAAGCGCTTTCATAGTTCTTACATTCACACACAAACACACACACACACACACACACACACACACACACACAAACACACACTTTAACACATATGTCAACCATGCCATGTTACCATTGGCAGGTTAGAACGGGTTTAGGGTTTAGGTCCCCCATAGACCAGCAGCCCTCAGGTAATTACTATTTATTCATGTCGCTCAAGCTTCAATCCAAAGCGACTTACAGTGAACTCAGAGGTCATTAAGCAGCAGTGTGGCATCTTACGCAAGGATACTGGTAGAAACAGGATGTGGACATCTAAACCTTGTACTCTTAAACTAGCCACTTCTACACTATCCTTAGCTGAATTTGCATGCCGATACTGGTACCAGAACACATTTCTCCACAGTGGTTTCACTTTCCCATTGCGGCAATACTAGTTCACAATATATTGATGATTTTTGTTGAAATGTTTGTGGAGTGTGGCATGTAACTCCCGCCCTACAGGTGAAATTTTTCTTGCCGGTATCTCTGCTGCAATGAATGTGTTGACCACTGTCCCTGTGAAATAAACAAATAAATACAAAGATTAGACTTATCTGAGATTTGTTTCAATCTCAGATGACAATACACTCTAAATACACACTTTTTCTAAACAAGTAGTGTGTAATATGTTTGCTTCTCAGAACTAGGACTATCCCTGTGATTATATTTAGTTGTGTTGTGCCCCTTGTTTGGTACGTTGTGCTGCTGTTTTGCACGAAATGTGCAATATGAATAAAGCCCTCTGTTTCCATCATGTCTCTCCCTTACAGTGAGGAAGGAGGGGAACCAGACTGCAACAGCCACGACTCCGCCTCCATCAAGACCATGGTCAAAGGACCTCCTACCACCCAGAGTGAGTTCCACTGCACATTACAAGAGGCAGCCAGGTCATTCATGGGAAACTTCCATCCGAAGCCACTAGGGGGTTGGGGTTCAGCCCATGGTTCAAGGAGACTGGGGTAAATCAGGGTTCGAACCAAGATGTGAGATAGTAGACCCTAACAGGCGCGACTATCCCTGTGAAAGATAAGATAATTTCAACGTAACTTATTAGAGAAGTCGACAAAGAATATGGTGGGGGATACGTTTGATTAGATTTAATCTTCCAAGTTGATTTTAATTGAAAAGAATTGAACTTCAGCTTCTAACTCTTCACCCACACAGCGCAGAATGCTTGGTAATCCCGGAGTCAGAGTTCAACTGTTGCCTAGCCAAGCAGGTTGTTTTCCTGCTAATTGGAAACATGGCCGCATGTGTAATAGTACATTATAGCCTGAAACCTCAGCTGCCAAATCCAACAAAGGAATGCCTGTACACCCTTGCATGTGTAACTTTTACCATAGCCTTATTTTTTCTATGAATTAGCTAGCAATATGTAATGAGACCAAGGCACTTAAAACTGTTTTCTTAGTCTTAAAACATACGTGTACCCATCCCTGAAATCCCTGAGATTTAGTCCTAAATGGATTTGCAAAATAAACTTTAATTTAGGTCTGTTCAGGTTGATTCATATATTTTCCTCCTCGTGAGTGAAATGTTTGCGCTGGTGTTTCTCCGTACACAACAGTGTTTTGTTGAAATCCTTGCATTCTTGTATTAAACCAATTCACTGGTGGTTGGTGGAGTGTTGTTGCAGTCGGAAAATGGGGATATTTTCCACGGAGGGCGGTTGACGTGTGCTGGGGAATAGGGCTCTGCAGACCTCACTTCTTATTTTATTATTTCTGCGTGCCCCTTGTTGCCCTGCGGAGCGCCGTAAAGTAGGCAGGGAGGCCTCTGTGCGCCTGGCTCACCTGCCTCAGTCACACGTACCCAGCTTCCACTCTGTCAGAAAGATAATATTTACTGAACGCACCGAGGCACAGAGCTGCACTATAATATCCCGTAGCCCGACTCTTACTCCAGTGACTCTCTGCACGTGTGTGTGTGTGTGTGTGTGTGTGTGTGTGTGTGTGTTTATGTGGGTGAGCCTTGTGTGTTTGTTTGTTAGACGTGGTGGTTGTGTTTGGTTGTGTGTGTGTGTGTGTGTGTGTGTGTGTGTGTGTGCGTATGTGTGTAGGTACAGTATATTTGGTTATTATCAAATTGAATTTGTTTTCCTGTTCAATGA
>NC_140275.1:11329817-11344817 GCF_964030765.1 Micromesistius poutassou | reverse complement strand
GAGGGACGAATAGAATTCAGTTTATACAGCATATGTCTGTGTCTTATTATGTGCATATTGTGCATATTATGTTCAGATGGGGTTTAAAGTATAAGACCATAAGTCTGTCTCAATGTGCCAATGTAAATGTTCTCTCTCTCTCTCTCTCTCTCTCTCTCTCTCTCTCTCTCTCTCTCTCTCTCTCTCTCTCTCTGTCTATCCTTTCTACAGAGGGCCTTTCTTGGTGGCGATGGGCAAGTCTTGGCACAAGGAGGAGTTTAACTGCGCTCACTGCCGCATGTCTCTGGCAGATGTTGGCTTCGTGGAGGAGCAGGGCTCCGTCTACTGCGAGCACTGCTACGAAGAGTTCTTTGCCCCGTCCTGCAGCCGCTGCCAGGGCAAAGTGCTAGGAGTGAGTTACTCATTATGTAGTCTTATTGATTTACATTGTATGACATTGCCTTATTTCATATTTCATTATGGCATATTTCCTATCCTTATATTATATTACATGGTATTCAATGACTGCCATATAGCAGCGATCTGGAGCCTAAAGCCACTCAAAGTACCTTGCAGGTAATGCCTCGCATTCATTCACATCCTGTTGGAACCTATAGATGGCGGCAAATTCACAAATGTTGTCTAGTGTGCAATTTCTCTTTAAGACATTAATCGTTAAAGGGCATTAAAAGTGTGAAGCATTCACTCAACACAGGGTTATCCAGACGTTGTTTTCAAATGTCTGCCTGGTTTGGCAGATTTTCAAAAAACGTTTTGCCGTGTCGAAAGGCACAGAAAACCAATTCCCCTGTTGTTTGTCTGTGTGCCTCTGTGCGCACACCATTAGTCTAGTGCTCAATCTAGTGTGCTGAACATCTTGAACACTGAACAAGTCGTGCTGGTCCTATGTCAGGAGGAACTATGCATCATTAAACAAAACATGGTTTAATATGTCAAATACCAGTGTCTGAAATTAAAATATTTTCTTTCTTGCGTGTTATGGCTAGAGTAAAGAAGGCGTCTGGGACATGAATATTATGGCTACCCTTCTGGATTATTTTCCTCGTGTTTAATGATTTTTCTAAGTGATTGTAAGAACCGGCATTGTTTAGCTTTAGCTAAGCCTTCACTGTGTAAAACTCCAGCACCTGTTGTTTCGGGGGGGGGGTCAAGGGTGAAGCAGGACTGCTAAGCCCCCAGCGCAGGCCTTCCACACATGTCTGGTCTTTACGGCGCACTCTCCCCACTATTTCCGTCTCAAAGTCTATTTTAGTCTTGTGGAAATAAAGGTGCCAATTCCAACACAGTCTCTTTTCTCGTAATACCTGCAAAGTCGGGTCTTTTGTTTTTTTTTCTTTCCGTAATTATAGTTTCATCTGAAGTATTCTTAGTAGCGGGGCGTAGGTGTGAACGCTTGTGTTTCAATGTCCTTGTCGTTGTACAGACAGGAAGCTGTTAGACAAGAGCACATTTTCCTCCTCACAGACTAGCACTGGCCTTCAACAAGCTCTAGTTATGCTAGTGGTAACCAAGTTATAGTTAGGTGATGGTGAGTGATGGCCAGACTTGACTCTAGGGTTGCCAACTTTCTCAACCCCAAATGCAGGACACTTTGTTTGTTCCAGGTGTGCGCGTGCACGTGTGCACGCCCCCTACCATAAACCTACTCATTTCAAAGTGTTAAAGGACAAACCATTTCTGTACTTGCTTGGATGGTTCACAGTAATAATGTTTTCATAAAATAAGTGCTATAATCTGGGTAATGAAAGCTAGGGCCTATATGAATGAACCACTTTGGGGGGGCATAGCATTTTAAAGAAAGACAGACATTTATGTAGGTTATATATAAACATTTTATTATAACTTTTACAATTACAAAGGGTGTAGAACATTTATTTTTGTTATTGTCCATCTGTCTTAACTGTTTGTCTTTCATACATTTTATTGGTGTTGCTATCCTGACCTGTTTCTGTTGTTTCTTACTATTGTTTTGTCTGTGTTTGTCTCTGTTGTTATCCACTTGTCTGCGTCTTTGTTGTCTGTCTCTCTGTTTCTATCCCCAGTCAACTGTCTCATGGACCTCCTCTTACCCTGCAGTAAATGACAGAAAAAAATTATTATATTAGTTTGAGAAATACTGCCATTAATCTATGAAGTTATCTAGTGGAAGGCTATATGTGCGACTTTGAGTACCACATAAAGCACTATATAAATGTGATTTATTATTATTATATGTGGGAATTGCATACATAAGAAATTGCAATTAATTAACAAGCAAACCAATCAAAATAAGACTCACCATCTAGGCTACCGCTTCCATTTTTTTATCCTTCTGTACAGCCAGGTAGAACTCCTTGCAGGACAAGTCACAGTTGACAGTAACTAGAAGTTAATTTTTGATCAGCTCTGTGCTGCATCTGTTTCTTGAGTCTGACCATTTATTAGCCATCAGTGAGAAGATCCTCTCTACAAAGGCATTTGAGCCTGGCACACTGAGCACAAATGAGTGCTCAATGTGTTAAATGCATCAGCATTTTTATGTGTGTTTGCAAGCATACGTTCTATGTGGGCGTCTGCCCAAATATCCAATAGACATTCCGTCTCCTCTTTGCTCCATGTTGAGCCACGACTCATTTTCACCCGACGGTCCGACAATGTGCTGTTACCGCTAATCAAACAATAATTCCCATAATGCGTGCGGCTGAGCGGGTGCCTGTTACGTCCAAAGAGGCGTAGGCCTATGCTTTTTAGAACTGGATCGGACCGAGGTGCGTTCGCTTTCACATCTCAAGCGAACCGAGACCACCTCTTTAGCGAGGTCTCGGCCGGCTGATTTGGTGCGCTGAGGTGTTTTTTTTTTCAAGGCCGACGAGGCTGTGATCGAAATGCGGAACAGGAGCTGTCCCGTACGGGACAAATGAAAATCACCCGAAATACGGGACGTCCCGCACAATCCGGGACGGTTGGCAACCCTACTTGACTCTGACCTTTCACATAATGGCCTTTAGAAAAGGCACTCTCCCTGAAGTTAGCCTGTAATTACTGATAGGAAAGGTCACCGTAATACAGCGTTATACTCCATTTAGTGCTGTACCCAATAGGCCTATGTGCTACACATGCCTCTGTAGGACTTATTTGCAATCATGTCTTGTTGCAGTAAATTGTTTCTACTGCAATGCATTTAGTATATTTTAATTTGGATGTGCATTGTATTGAACACAATACGTATAGTACAAACCAAGCGGGTGTGGGGAACCAAAGTTGTAGCGCACGAAGGAATGCTAGAAATGTTAGCATAGGTTAGCTGCGGTGTATAGCGCATAGCAGGTGTGGTTTAACCCCAGAATGCCAGGAAGCCCAGCTCATGGGCTATTGCCCATAACGGTTCATGACGTTTATCCGCTCACATGCTCTTACCTCTTTGGCCTCTATCCCTTTCAACCCTCCATTTCTCACACATCCCCAGCCGGCTTAGCCCTCTCATTAACCGGTTTTCGCACTCCCGGTACCCTAATCCCATCGTCTCTCCGCCGGGCCCCACCAAGCCTTCCACAGGTCCCCCTGTCCTCCTTCCCTTGTTCTCACATTTTAAGGGTGGGAATACGGTCATGTCTTTGGTTTTTCTGTGCGTAATCCTGGTCATGTGGATGACAGCAATATGGAAACACATTCAGGTTAGGGTGACCGAGGCACACATAGGATAACCGATGGCGCATGAGAAAAATGTATTGTGTAAGAGCAGTTATAGCCGGGTGCTGTTGGACAACACCAGTGCATCCTGTCTGCAACCACCCTCTGAATTATTCATTAAGATTCAGCTGATGCAAAGTTGGTTAAATCTACACTTTTTACCAGAATTTCAATTTATATTAGTTAGCCAATGTTCTTCATTCTGAGTCCTGAATCAATGAAGGGTATTTAGTCACAATTCTTCAATATTAAACACACACACACACACACACACACACACACACACAGTGAATTAACTACACTTTTGTGTCAAACAATGACAAATAATTTCCTCCAGTAATCCGTCTTTTGTGTTCCCACCAGGAAGTGATCAATGCCCTGAAGCAGACATGGCATGTCCACTGCTTCCAGTGTGCTTCATGTCAGCAGCCAATCAGAAACAACACCTTCCACCTGGAAGACGGAGAACCCTACTGTGAACGAGGTGGGCGCCGTTAATGTAGCAACGTTAGCAATATTAACAACATGAGCAACGTGCTCTGCTATGATCCTAGCCTGGTCCTACCAGACTCTCGTACTTCATTTCATTTGCTGAAGGAAAATGAAAATTGAGCGGAAGTACGTAGACGGGGGGTGCCAGGCTGCTGTGATCCGTGCAATTACCACAAATAAATTTGGTTATTGTGTTCTTTTATACTTTTTTTAACGCCTTTCCTTATAGATTTCTACACTTTGTTTGGAACTGGTTGTCATGGCTGCGAGTTCCCTATCGAGGCTGGGGACAAGTTCCTGGATGCCCTGGGATACACCTGGCATGATACCTGCTTTGTCTGCACTGTAGGTCACACAGTGCACAGCACATGTTTCATAACTCATGAATAACTTTAACTTTGGTTTAAAAATGCAAATCCCAGATCACCTTATAGACCACCACCAGGTCATCCATCTTACCATTGTGTGATTTTGTTTGTTTGTTTGTTTGTTTGTTTAGGTGTGCTGTACCAGCTTGGAAGGGCAAACATTCTTCTCCAAGAAAGACAAGCCTCTCTGCAAGAAACATGCTCACACACTGAAGATATGAACAGTCAACAGCATGACACACAAACGGTTAAACATGAACACACCAGGTAGATTTAGCCCACACGGAGACCACAATAGCTGTTTTAGGTAACGTCTTATGAGGGCCACCAAAATCAGGCGTTTGACCTATCACTTATGTAAGACTTATCCGCATGCTTTTAGAATACTCCAGAGATTATTCAAGTTTAAAAACAAACTGGATCCAGATATTCTCTACGGCACTGCCATAGGTTTTAATAAAGTGAGACTCCAACAATCACACTATTAGTGAGAAGTGATTCTGTTACCAGATAGATACAAAATGATTTTTAAAGGGATATGTTTAAAGGCCGGGTAAACCAAGAATAATTATGGGTTTTGAGTTTATAATACCACAGGAAAATATATTATTAACCACCCTGCCAAATTTGAAGGACTAAAAAAATCGCGAAGTATATAAAATTATGCTTCAAAGTTGATGAAAAATGAGCAGTAACCCCAGGCTCAGGACGGTGGGGGCGTGTGCGCTGCAGGCCAGGAAACCACGCCCATCACCGGAGAGGTCCAGCCCCTCCCAATCTCAAAGCTGAAAATGGACAGCAGGGGGCGGGTTTATGTGAGTATGACCGCTTTACGTAACGCGGTCATCGATGTAGACCCGCCCATTTTAAACCTACACACAGAACATTCTCTGAGGCCTAGCTCCTCAAGGAAATGATGAATGGGAAAAATATTTTTTACATGTTTTGAGGGACACATTTAAGGCCTAATTAATATGATAAGAAGAAAAATACTGAATTTGGTTTACCCGGTCTTTAAAGCTGACAAGCCATTGGTGTAGTCAAATCTTGAGTCCTATCCTGCATAATGTAATGTGCAGTGGCTTATGGAGAAGAAAGGAAAGGAGAAAGAGGGACATAGATGGAGTTGGAAAAGAAAATATGGAGACTTTACCCTTTGTGCAGTTAACTGTTTATGTTTTATATGTTGTTTTACGATATGTCCTAGTATCAACAAGTATTGTATCTGATTCCTTTCCTAAAAAATATATAATTTTTAACTGCTGGATTTTACGCCTTTTCGTTTGTTTATGTGTTTTCTTCTTTGTATATCGATGATAAACTACTCACATTGCCATACAATTTGTTAAAATAAAAACAGGATGTATTTTTAATTTCCTTGATTTTCAGCACTCTTTTATTTTTTTCCATTACTTTCAAAGGGATATTGTGCCAAGAGAAAGCACTTGTTTTATTTAAAGAGAACATAGATAACAGATACTACTTCTACCCATCCAGCACCACAAAGCTCATGCACTGTTGTCTTGAAATAAAGAACTCTACTTTTACACCACAGAGGCTTTCATTTCCTGTCTTGTTTGGTTCCCAAGAAAAGAGTCGGCTCTTATTGTTACATACTATTCAATATACTTTATATATATTGTGTGATATTTTGTAAAAATATTAATAATTGCATATCGTTTCTAGGATGAGCGATATTTTAGATAAAAACAACAACAACGACGGTTTGCGTCAAAGACCCTCAATAGCAACTCAGCAACCAACCATGCTACTAGCCAATGTTATCATAGCATCACAGTGGGATCCCAACAGGCCATTGAAACATTGGTGAAGGGAGGGGGAGGAACCCATGGGATGTCTATTGCTGGGTCACACACACCCACTCTCACCTTAAGGGAATTTAGAGTCTCCATTTGGTCTACACTGCGTGTCTACGCACGCACGCACGCACACACACACACACACACACACACACACACACACACACACACACACACACACACACACACGCACGCACGCACACACACACGCGCACACTGGGTCACAGCGCTCTCACGCAATGACCATATCTTTAAGCATTTTCCTGGTTGTACAACTAAGAAACCATCTCATATGTTCCTTTCTGCTCCTGACAAATTGATTATAGTTGAGGTGGATTACACAAGGGTAGACAGTTTGTCAAACTTTTGAATGTAAATGTTCTAAGAGATATTTAAGACTAAATCGTTCTTGGATGTGATTAGGCAAGAATTTTCGCTTCTTAAATCTGCAGACTTCACACACACCAGGTTTGAAATAGCCAAGCCTGGGAGGTCTTGGGGAAAGCAATATTATCCTCGTCTCGCCTGCACTACCACGTACAGCCTGTAGCTGGTGCTGCGGTTGGATTACTGCTCCAACTTCTGGAAGATGTTGAGTATTTTCTTCAAGTGAAGTTAACTTGAGTGTGAGAGAGCGAGAGGTGGGGAGAAAGAAGGAAAAGTGTTAGACGGGAGTGCGACCGTGTGTATAGCAAATACGCTGCTGTTTGGAAAAGCCAACAACCCTCTCTATGCCTACTGTACCGGGCTGGAAGAAACTGTAGGGAAGAAGAACAAGAACAAGAAAAGGAAGAAGAGAAGAGGCTGTACGGCGACTTAACTTAAGGTGAGTTGTTTTTATTCGCTAGTGCGTCTCCTATTTCTTTGCCATCATAACGCTTGTTATGAGATGGCTTACCTTAACGAGTATAGGTAGGTTAAAGTTATATCTTCCAATAGCCTTCTTTGCATTTTGCCAGCGGGAATGTAAACATCACATGTCAGTATGATAACTCTGCTATCGGTTGACGATTTTCTTTTTCTAACTTGAATTCCCTTGACAAATGGGTTTTAAGCGTCAATGTTCTCAGTGATGCATAGGTGTGAATACAGACATTGCGGTTTTATTCATTGGCATGTTGAATTGACTAAGATGAAGCCTTGTATCCATATTTGGTTATATTCCTGGGTACTGCGGTCAGCTTTATTCTGAAGATGCGCTGTCTAGCTCGTTGGGATGAAATTCAATTTCCAGTATTACCAGGCAAGGGCCACTTAAGTCGATATAAGTTTTTTTTCACAATTGCAAAACAAAACAAACAAACGCTAACTTCAAGAATAGCATCTGAATCTAGTTAAAATAAGTTCTGAAACAAATATTTAGACATGATTTATTGGTCCATATATACATTTATTATTTTTCCATGATCATTTTGCCATTTTCCTACAAATGATTGCCATCATAATTGTAAAGTCACCTTGATTGTTTGTGAGTTTGCATAGGCCTATGTAATGTGACTATTGTCAATATTTAGCCCATATTATTATTTCCAGAATATAATAATGTTACGTAATGTATTAAGTTTGAGTTACATTGATGGAGAACATATTTTGGGACCACTGCCATCACCACCACTTCTTTCAATATCCATGTCTTAATGTTTATAAGCAACTGTTGCTGACTGTAATACGTTAAAAGGAAAACATAAAATTGTAGTAACAATCAATGTATCTAAGTATTCTTTAGATATATTCTTGTTTTGCAAGTATTGCTCTGTCCTTTAACTTCTTGGTTGGTCATGTTGGTATCTAATAGAGTGTGGTTAAAAACGTTGTGTTTCCAATAAGAGAGGAGCCAGTATACCTTGGACCTGGATCCAAGGTGGGAAACAAAATAGCCTCCCTTTTCTAGGCTGTCCACTGAGGGAGTTCGATACAAGACACATGATAAGATGTGTATAGATGGTAGCAATGACTTGGCCTGATTATTTAGTCTAGCTGAAGTGAACATTCTGACTCAGTGACTGAAATGGGACGAGAAGGAATTTAAATCGACCTCACTATAGCTATAGCCTCCAGCACAGACTAACCCTCACGACAGCTATAGTATACCCCACTAATACAGACACACACACACACACACACACACACACACACACACACACACACACACACACACACAATTTTTCAACTCCCCCTCTGTGTCCAGTAACTAGGTCCAGGTGTTTGTCAAGTTAGGTTATGACAAGAGTATATCTGTGTGTGTGTGTGTGTGTGTGTGTGTGTGTGTGTATCTGTGTCCTTATCTGTGTTCTTGTGCACGTGTGTGCTTTTTCATAAATGTTCATAAATTGTTATATATGCATGTGTGTGTGAGAATGCCCGCCTGTACACTTTAATGTCAGTGTGGCTAATTATGTGAATTCCTGTGTGTCTTTGGAGCGAACCAGATGGCATACAATTCATGAGATTCAAATCATACCTCACCTCTGTGGTGTTCAGGGACGGACAGCCTCAACCCTGCTCCCCCAGGAATACACCCTCCAATGTGAATGAGTGAAGTGCGTGGGTGTGTGTGTGCGCGCGCGCGCGCGTGTGTGTGTGTGTGTGTGTGTTTTTGCTTCTCCTAAGTATTCATTTTATAGTTATACTTTTCAGTGCTCCTTCATGTGTCCATTTATGTAATAGGCAGAGTTTTTATTGAGTTGTAAGGTTATTACATGTAACAACTGAATTAGTTCAGTAATTTATATTGCCATTCTTTCGTTGAATATGACTTTGGTTACACATCTGACCAATCGGAACGCAGTTGGGTCGCGGTCCTCCCACAATTGCCAATAAGCTCCTGACTGATGGAATCATATGACTCTGAAGACCCACCCTTCTACCCTGTTTTGCTTTTTAAGACGTCACACACACCTGAGAATCTGACCACAGTATTCAATTACCTGTTATAGTTTTTTTGGGTAAGGGGAAGTATGAATGTATGTGTGTGTGTGTGTGTGTGTGAGTGTGTGTGTGTGTGTGTGTGTGTGTGTGTGTGTGTGTGTGTGTGTGTGTGTGTGTGTGTGTGTGTGTGTGTGTGTGTGTGTGTGTGTGTGCGTGCGTGTGTTTGAAAGAACTTGATTCCCTTAACATTATCAGACCCCCTGTGTTGATTTATGTGACTACTGGAAAATTCCTATGACCCCATTGTAGGAACTGAACTGAACACAGAACTATTGTCCAAGAAAAACAACTCTGTTAACTATTACTACATTAATTAGCCCTACTATGTTTAGGTAGTGGAAATATACACTGTCTATATCAAATGTCACATGCTACCCAAATTCAGGGTATGTATTCAAAGATTCAAAGGTTTATTTGTCACAGTCACAGTGATATACATGTATTTAAAACGTTCAAGGCATTCAAAGCATTGGGAACTTTAAAGCCCAAATCATTTTTGTTCTGTGTATTGTACTGTTTTCCAACAGTCAATTTCCTACAGTGAGCCAATTAAAGAGATTCAATCCAGAAAGAGATACAGCTCTACGCCTGAGGGCTGATCCTTTGCTTGTAGATCTCTTTCTCTCTTTCTCATTATGGTGTCAGATAGATTGATGGAGCCTCCTTCTTCTGCATGAAATCCACCCCACTTTATTCAAAATCTGGGGGATTTCTTTTGAGCGACAGGTTTAAATGGCTATTAATACAGTCGTTGGGGCGACCCCTCAGACAATGAGCTGTTGAGAATGCACCCAAACAAAGATTTACTATGTACGTTGAGCCATGTGCAGACGGTTCCTTGAATGTTTCTCACAGGAACGACAATGGATGGTCTTTTCAAAAGTGTTGGAATGCTATTTCAATGGTTGGTCAATTGCTCTTAAGAGTCGGATTTGATTGGTTAATTAAATAGTATTATTTAGTAATATAGCAGACTTCCATGATCCATGAATGAAAATGCCTCCCTAATGACATTTTCAGTCATTAAGCAGCAGGAAGGGGACACATCTTGCTCAAGAAGGCCTACAGGTTGACTGATTTTGGGGATTTTGATCTTGGGGATCAAACCCAGAACATTTCAGCTAGAAATAAATCATCCTTGGTAATACACTATCCAGCCCCCTATGAATATGATATGCATTTTTTTCCTTTTCTAGTATGCTTTAAATCTGTCCTCCTTTGTGAGTCATTGGTGAGTCTTGATGATATACTGTCTTTAAACATATGGCTGCCATCCAGTCTTTTCCAGTTGTCTTCGCTGACTCTGAAGCTGGGATAGCTTAAAAGCTTCACACCAGACTGTACACACACTCATATCTCTTTGGCTCTTTTTCCTGTTTATCAAGGCACACGTGTGTATGGTGTCTGTGTGTGTGTTTGGGGTGTGGTTATGGGTGTATGTGTGACCTCATAAATGCACCTTGTTGAATTTAAATTAAGTATTTTGTAGCCAGTAATATTTGGATTGGAGGATGTATTTTCTACCAATGTGGACGCACCACCTTCTGTGTCCCTGAATCAATTGTTAACTTAATAACACTAATAAACTCACAAAATGCTATAGTTGTGTTTTCAAGGATAACCATCGTCACTGGACAGCATCAAGCATTCAGACCTGTAATAAATATACACTTTATAGAATGGTATAGATTGATGGGATTGACCTATTATACAAGTATTTGGTCTAATATATTTTGAAAATGATGTGATGGCCTTAAGGGATGACTTTTGAAGATCTCACAATTAATTATATGAACAGAAAGATGAACAGAAATCAGATGAAGAGAAAACATTTACTTGAACAACAAACTCAAGGCCTCAATTCACCCTGAATCTTCTATTCGGTACGATCAAAATGATACCATCAGCCTTGAGGTTTGAATAAGAGACACAGGCACCCAAAGAAACTTCAAATTGCCAGCAAGCGACAATCTAAATGGTTTTCATTCCTCATTTCCTAACTCACTCATGTGTTTAAAATAACATAATCCCTTGCCTTAGAAAAACAAACATGTTTTATTAACGACATACGGGCTGTGGTTCTGCTGTGCGCTCCAGATAGGGATCTGGAAGGTAATTTGCCAGTTGGATTCAGCTCTCAGAAGACTGATGAGGGAAGACGCTGATGCAGAAATGGTGTGCAGCAGGTTGCAGCCTGCAGGCTGTGTGTTTTTTGGTGGGTTTGGTTAATTAGAACATTATATGCACTGCAGTGAAGGAAAGAATGTGCATCTCTGACTGAAGCAGTGGTATCATAGAGGCCGGGGACATGTAGTCTAACAGTATTTCAATGTCCAGAGTCAGAGATCCTTGAGCAGTCATGCCAAACCTCTCCATGCTTCAGTTTGGAAAATATGTTAGCGATAATATATGTTGAAGAAACGCCCTTCCCCGACAATTACTTTGAAACAAATGCATTCCCTTTATGTTATTCTTTGTTCAAACCCAGATTCACAGCTATTGTGTTTGCATCTTGTCTTGAAGGACGTTACTTAAAAAGTCCATGATCT
Organism: Micromesistius poutassou; assembly: GCF_964030765.1. Lineage (NCBI taxonomy): Eukaryota > Metazoa > Chordata > Actinopteri > Gadiformes > Gadidae > Micromesistius > Micromesistius poutassou. The sequence continues at coordinate 11,332,991 of NC_140275.1, read as the reverse complement.
TGCCGTTCTTCCTTACTACTCTCTAATTTACTTGGGTTGCAAAGTTCAGCCACTCCCCTTCACCTCGTTCCTGTCTACCTGCATGACTCCTGTACCATACTTATGGTCAGGGTCGATGCGTCATGCGCCTCTATATTAAAGAGAGGACAAGGTTCTGAACCAAAACACTAATAGGACAGCAATCACAGGTGGGCGGGGCTTGCTTGCTAGCAAGAGGTTATAATGACGTTCCTTCTACTGTAATTGCTGAAGATTGAGATTGCGATCACAAGGTAGAGGAGCTATCCGGTAGCAATATTTAGCTAGGTTTAACAGTAATTACAGTCTTTAGCTGCATTACTCAGAATGTGTGACATTTAAATTGTCCTAATCCATTTTATTTTATTTTAAGAACTGCTATGATAAGCACTTCACTTTTAGCCACTTCAAATCCTTGTTTATTTCATGGTAGTAGGCCTATATACTATGTATCAGAATTCTTGCCAGATCCCCTGAGAACCTTATTAGTGCTCTAGCTTACAGTTTCAGCCTATAATCGACTTTTGATTATTAATTTAGTAAAGTGAAGCCGAATGAGCAAGTGAATAGTGTTGCTTGCTTTGTCTGACGAGCACCCAAGTCAAACAAAACTGAACATTTTAGTTCTGAAGTAGATTTTGTTTAGCTTGGATTTCTAGTTGGATGTCTGAAGTGAATAAGTAGCAATTTTTCATTATTTTACCTTATTAAATTAATCATTGACTACAATACCAATAATAACAAAAAAAAAAGTCCTAATATCAGAAACATGAAAAGCCTTCACTCGTAAAACTCTGCTTCAAGCTCAACAGGCTTCTTTCATTTTTTTTTGACTATACCAACATCATTTGTTATTCTTAGCCACACTAGTCAGGCAGGCTCCCCATTCGCTTTGGCTCCTTCTTACCCAAATATCCAATGGGGCATGAGTTCACTCCGACTGAGAAATGATGGAGCGACTCGAGGGGGAAGGGGGGAGGGAAGACGGGATGGAACGGCAGAGAGGAATATTGTCATCTGGATACACTTTGGGGCAATTTTGAACCCCTCCTGACCACCCAATCTTCCCGTGCCCCCTATTTTCTACCCCGCCCCCCCTTCTCTGGGCTTCCTTTGAGGTGCCATTCTCATCATGGTAAGAGAAACACTTGTGGAGGGGGGGGGGGGGGGCGGGGGGAGGGAGAGAAGCTTTCAACACATCACCACGGATGGTCTCCATTATATACATACTCTATAACGTAACCAGCAGGCTTGTTGTGAGCCCTTTCCAAATCTGAAAACTGGCATGTTTGGTTGTGTTCACTTACATTTACAGTTTGAAAGGAAAACGAGGTGGTGCAACAATGGCAATGTACTACTATGACAGCCCAGACTCAGTCGCCGTCATCTGTCCAGTGGACTCTCATCGAGAAAAGGAGGGATATATACATGAAGTTAATTCATATGGACGGAGAGAGAGAAAGAGGATAGAGGCAGGATGCAGAGAGCAAAATTGGTTCAAGCTGTGGTCCCGCAGTTTCCAAAATTGCCGAGAAGGTCTGCGGGGTCAAAGGTCCCGACGAGTGATCGAAGAAACCCCTGTGTTTGCTTTATAAAGGAGGCCCCGCACGCAAAAGACAGATGGACAGATGGAGTGACAGAAAAGAGAGAAGGAGTGACTGTGGAGATCCTATCGGAACAGAGAGCTCTGTTACCGACAGTCTGCCGAAGTGCTTCCCTTCTAGCTTTCTCACCCTTTCCCTGTCGTCTGCGTACGTGCATTTATTATTAAAGAAACACACACACACACATACACACACACACATGACGGATGAATGTCTCTTTGAGTCATGAGTTGTGCAGATGTATCTGAGAAAGAGAGAGAGAGGGAGCGGAAAGGGGGAGGCTGTGCGGGAGGGGGCTGAATGTGTGTAATCAAACTCAGAGACCCTTCTGTGTTCGCCTCACCTATGCTCTCCCTCTCTTACATTCCTCTCTCTCTCTCTCTCTCTCTCTCTCTCTCTCTCTCCCTCTCCACACACGCATGTACCCACGCACCCACGCATGCATGCAAGCACGCACACACACACACACACACACACACACACACACACACACACACACACACACACACACACACACGCACACACACACATCAAGCTCCATCCTCTTATTCTTCACCACTCCACCACATTTGCAGATATATTTTTTCGTGCCATCTTCATCTTCCTCTCTCACATACAGCAATGTAAATACAATAAATAAATGACATTTTATAATGGCAAAACACTACGTCAATCCAATCACCTAATTCAGCGAGAAACACTTTGGCAGTGGTTTTGAGAAAAGAAGAAATGGCTCCTTCATTGACCTATATAGAGAGCTAGCCAGGCGGCCTCTCAGTACCTGCATGCAGTACGCTCACATTTCCTGCCCAGGGGCCGGCCTCTCAGAGGAGCCCAGACACAGGAGGAGCTCCGCGACGTGTTCTCCCAAAGTCATTAGTTCAGAGGAATTAAATCACATGTCAAATCGAATCCCGACTCCCCCCTGATTCTCCCAATCTGATTTGAGCTTTCAAATTGAATCTCTCATGGGGGTCTGTTTCGTCACACGCGCGTCCACTGGGTTCGTACGCATCGAGTCTGCGGGACAATTACTGCCGCGGATCAGGTCTCGGACCTCGTTGCTGCTGTAATGATAGCAGGTAGTGTATTATGCCCACCGGCCCATGGGTTTTAACGCTGATCTATCCTGCTTCCTCTGTTTTCTTTAATGGACGGCGTCTCAGCGACACAAATATTGATATGGGTTAATGGAGGGGGAGAAGACAAGGATCTGGATTTATTCAATTGGAACTGACGGTGAGTATTGAGAGAGGGAGAGAGAGAAACGGAACAGAGCTATCGAAACAAAGAACCATTGCGGAATGGGAGGATAAGCAGTATGGGGAATTGCGTTTGAGGCCAGGTTGACTTGGACAGTTCTGCAATAATCTATATTTGCACTGTCAAGCAAGTAGTAATGACAATGACAATAAGACAAGACATCTCTTCCCCCTTCCCCCCTTCCCCTCTAACCCTCTGGAGATAGAAGGGTCTAGGGAAGGAGGACAGAAATGGAGGTGGATTCAGGCGAGGGATGGTTGAAGCCAAGCACAGCTCACAGGGGTGCCTT
>NC_140275.1:11319817-11324817 GCF_964030765.1 Micromesistius poutassou | reverse complement strand
TCAGTGTTTCACTGTGCCGTTGCAGCTACAGTGTGACCTTGGGCCGAGCTCAGTGCACTCTGCTCTGTCTGAGTACAGTGTGGTCCAATTTCAGCGCTCTGCGTGGTTCAATAGCAAAATACTGTGTGATTTGAGTGAGAAATTTAAGGTGTGGCATGAGAATGCGTGAAGAGGGTAATTTGCTTGAGTTAAGTTTAAGAAAATTATTTTCTACCTAGGATAGGCCTAAGCCAGTCGGTACGTGTGCAGTGCATGCAGTGCTTTTGGTTAACATATTCATTTAAAAAGAGTCGGTTGGGCCTAGCTGCTGTCAGGCCCCGTCCTGCAGGAAATGAAAGGATAATGTGGAGGTGAAGTCACAGCCCCTCAAAATTGCTTCTCATCCACTATGATTTAGTGTTGCATGTATCCACCGTCTCTGTGTCATCCTCGTTCTTTTCTTCGTACATATGTAATAATATAACTGATTAGGTTAAGAATGCACTTTTATCCAAAGCGGTCACAGTTAATTCCATTTGTTTTGTTGTTAATGAGCATCAGAGATGCCTACAGGTAGACTGTTGACATCGGAGATCAAACTTAGAACCGCTCTGCCTTCTCCCTTGTCCCAATTTGCTGACCCATGCAGAGTTTTTCCACTTTCTACACTCTACCATGGCTTTGCTTTCTCACAACCTTTTGGTGTCCCCTCATTTTGTTTTCTCTCTCTCTCTCTCTCGCTCTCTCTCTCTCTCTCTCTCTCTCTCTCTCTCTCTCTCTCCTTTTTCTCTCTCTCTCTCTCTCTCGCACTCTCTCTGTGTGAGGGTAGCAGTGTTTCCGATATATAAGCAAGCACATTTAGAGAGTAATTAAATGTTCTGTTTGGCTAGGCTAAGCAGACCTTTTGGCTGCAGGAACACAGTGTGTTTGGGACCTCTAAACCCAAGGCAAGGGAAGCAAGGGAATATGTTTGATTTCTCAAAAGGCAGAATTTGAAATTTCAGAATTTGACAATCATTAAAACTTGATTGTCACTATTTAAGATCCATGGATGGATGGATAGTTATGTGTGATTAGATGGACAATATGAGTAGGAAGAAATTTGGCAAAAAGGAGATGTAAGCATTAGTATAGAGAGTTGGTTATTCACATGTTACTTTATGGAAATTAAGTGTTTTCAAAATGCCTCAAACCTTCATATTGTTTTACAGTGACTCCAGTTAGAAATGTATGATTTGTTTCCAATCCTCTGATGTTGATCAACAGAGTGGAACCATTCCCCTTCTGGAACACAACATAGCAGCACACACACACACACACACACACACACACACACACACACACACACACACACACATTTTCTAACACACACAGTCAGAGGTGGAAAATATCCCTCATGATAAATGCAGATTAATGGAGTGATAAAAAAATTCATATCTAAAAGGGGTAGCTCGTATTTGAACCTAAACATTCTTTGGGTGCAGATTGTACGTATATTTCTGGGGGTCCTTGGAGCAATTAATGAGTCATATCCTTTGAGGTTCTGTCTTTCGTCTCACACACCTATTAAAACCTTTCCTGAGCAGTACACACACACACATACTCCACACACACTAACAAAACACACACACACAACTGCAAATGTACACCTACACATACAAGCACAGGCACGCACACTCTCACAAACACACACACGCACGCACGCACACACACACACACACACACACACGCACGCACGCACGCACGCACGCACGCACGCACGCACACACACACAGACATACACACCTGCACACAGACAAACAAGCAAACATACACACACACACATACATGCATACAATGCATAAACACCAACACACGCTTCAATGCACATGCAGGTACTATCACATAGCCACACACACACACACACACACACACATGTGCGCGCACACACACACACACACACACACACACACATACACACACACACACACACACACACACACACACACACACACACACACACACACGCACACACACACACACACACAAAAAAAAACACACATACATGCATAGTATGCATAAGCAACAACACACATTTCAATGCACATGCAGTACAGCCACACACACACACACACACACACACACACACACATCCCGTCGTAGTCACCCGCAGCATGAACCTGACTACATGGTGTTCCTAACACCTTAGCAGAGGGAAAACTGCTTGACAAACACATCACGTCAACCCTCTGAGCAGGAGGGCTGAGATCAGCGTGTCACTCATCCCTGTGCACACTGACCCAGTGTTTCCTGACAGGTGTCTGAAGGGGTGGTCTGGGGCCGGCTCGGTCTGGACTGGAACTTTAGAAGGCAAACCATCAGTGTGCACCACATTCCCTAAACTGAGGAACCAGCATGGCACTTCAGAGTGAATCATGCACCATCTGTCTGTCTGTAGGTCACTCTCTCTCTATCTCTCTCTCTCTCTCTCTCTCTCTCTCTCTCTCTGTCTCTCTCTCTCTCTCTCTCTCACACGCTCCCTCTAATGCTCTCAAAAACAAACATGTTAATTCATATCACAACACCAAAACTGTTATTCAGTGTTTTAATAGACCAAAACACCAGAAGCCACATTTTCGCCGTGTGTATGTGCGTGTTGATTATGACTGCGTGTATGAATCTGAGTTGTTATGTTTAAGTGTTATCTTTTGTAACTGCTGATGTTCTTCCAATAAAAACTCTGATTATGAGTGACGTTTAACGAGTATGAGGTGTTTTCCTGGGGCAAACCTGGAGTTTATGTTGGCCTTGTTCGCACCGTCAAATCCATTTAAAAGGTTCATTTGATATACCTTTTGTTTAATAAGATAGTCATGCCAAATTAATACCGCTTTGAAGGTTTTTGACAGGAAATAAAAGGCATTACTATTAATTAATCTAAATTCATAGGGAAGAGATAGGAACCTGGCCATTAGACCTTTCAGCCAGCGGGCGCCTTGGAATCACTCTGGGAACATCTCTAGTCTCTCTGCAAAGGTCTGGGAAGAATTTCAGCTCAAAATCCCAGGAGTGGGCTGCAGGGTCTGACGTTACAAGGTGGAGCATTTGCTGAGGCTCTGTGAGTCCCATCATGTAGGGCCAGAGCCCTGATGTTGATTATTGTATATATCCTTGAGGTCCTCTTTCTTATAAACGAGACCTCAGCTCTCCAGCTAACTCCCAAGTGTTTTTCATCAGAAGCAAAGCAAACATAAACTCCTTAGTTGTCTTACAAAAATACTCAACCTAGTCTGTCCCAAAGAAGAAGAATAAACGTCAACCCTGGGTCACTCGAAAAATATATATTTTTAATTGAAATGTTTGCATCGGTTACATTAAATAGCACATAACATATCAGCTCAGATGACTACACAACACAAAGACAATGATGAAAACAACATGCTGCGTTGTTTCAGGGGTAGCAGCATATTAATCGGCATGGCAAACTAGACTACATTCACAGAACGCGTTTATTAAGAAAATCTAATTGCTCCATTTTGTTTAGGCAGACCGAAACTTGACCTAATTAATGTATTGCTGTATCAGCACTGCACAAGAATACTCACATGGGTCACTTTGGGTCATATTGACAAATTACCTATAATGTCTTTAAAGTTTGAGATCACGTTGTATTTCAAATTTACAAAATATATCCATCCTGCTATCAATGTCAGCTTCATTCAAATTCTAAAGTATTGTCCAAGGGGAACATTACAAGTACAGTATTCCTTTGTCTTTCTAATTGTACACCTACTTTGAAGTCTTTTGAATGTCTTTGAGTGTATTCAGTTTTAAGTTTACTCCACAGCAGTGCTCTGGGAGTGACCAGTTTATGAAAAACGTGAACAGTTCACATGAGTAAGCTTGGATGGCAGCCATGGGGATTTGTGCCAGTTCCATAGTCATGTCAACAAGTTTGAAGCTGCTTGTCAGCGTGTAGGACTGTGAGAATATACAGTGATAGTAAGGACTATGTGTAGACTAGGAATGAGTTCCAATGAAATTGACCCTCACCTTTACATACCCTATCATTCATTCTTTGGTGGTTTTTACTGACTTTTTGGATTTGTGTATGCTAAGCGAGTTTGACAACATCTAGCCAAAGTATGCGAGCATCAAATGCTATTGCACAGATGAGTTTTGAAAATTTCAGACCCCAAAACATGTAGTCTGGTCCTACCAGAATCTGGTACTTCATTTCATTTGCACAGAGAGTCTGGCCTTTCTCCATTGACAAACGTTAACTCACTTGAAGGCGGGTGTCTGTTGGAGTTTGAAACTATTAGATCTGACCAGTGCCACTCTGGATCTGCCATAACCAATCACTGACATTTTACTACAACTCAAACTACAACGCACAACCTCAACGTCAATGTTCTCAGCCACTCCCTCTGTTTGCTGATTGGACAGCCAAAAAATTGGCTGCAGAAAACCTGCAAAAATACCACAAACCCAGACGTAGTACTGAAGGGAAATGAAAATTGAGCGGAAGTACGGAGGCGGGCGGAGCCAGGCTACAAAACATGCACACACAACACAAATGTGTCAAATGAAATCCGAACAAAGTAGGACATTAAAAAAAATATTATGTTGTAACATCACCAGATTATTTTCAGCATGTCAGTTCTGGGCAGACTTTGTATGTGTGGTTACTGTATGTGTGTTTGTGTTTGATTATGTTTGTGTGGGTGTGTGTGTGTGTGTTGTGCTTGTGTGTGTCAGAGCGAGAGAGTGTCACTGTGACCTGTGTGCCTGTCTACCACTGAATATCTCTGAAAGCGTTTTGATTGCCGTGATAGCTTGATGAGTAAGGAATGACCAAGGCACCGAGCCAATCAAGGGCCGGAAGCCCGGAACTGGTCATTTAACATTCAGAGGTTGTTGTGAGGTTATTTTGTAAACTCTAGCGTGCAACCACATGGGAGGATTGGCACGAGGACACTGCAGAGTTCACTTGGTCATCAACGTTTGGAAACATAGTTTGCTGTTTTATGCAATTTATT
>NC_140275.1:11309817-11314817 GCF_964030765.1 Micromesistius poutassou | reverse complement strand
CACTTTCCTGTCTCTCTTCATTGTCCTGTCAGCTAAGGCACAAAAAAGCCCATTTCAGTTTTTACTTTTCTTTTGTGTGTGTATATTTGTGTATTCACCATAACACTGATTATACACGTTTAAATGTGACGACACGGTCGATAGGTGTAGTGAAGCAAAATTATATTTGCTGCCATTTTGCATGTATTCCATATTGACTGCAGAGGTCACTACTGTCTTGCAAAGTACCACACAAGTTGTAAGGTTCAGGGTCTCCACTCTCCAGAGTGTATGGTTCACCTGGTCATGGTTATACTAATAACACAATCACATAATAGGCCGGTGGGAAGGAAGCCGAACAAATCTAGCACTGTTTGTTTGATTTGATCAAACTATTAACATTGTAGTCCACAACAGTATCAAACTCATTTAGGGGGAGGGACATTGAGAAATAACATTGAAAACACATGGATTAAAACAAAAATTTAATAATGCTACTATCCTGCAATTTAACATAGCAATCCAACACAATGGACATGGTTGGGAGATAAACCTGCCCAGTGGATGAAAATACACATAAGAAAACCCCTCAAAGTTTCTTGGAGTCCCAGCCAAGTGGGTTGATTCTGTCCAAGTCCCCAAGGTTTAAAACCCTACCACAGTTATCCATTGGTATTGTTAGTAGTGAGGTCTGGCCCCCTCCCAGCGTGTGTTTTGTTTTAATGTCTCTGTAGCGGTGGGGGTTTGGGGGAGGGGGTCCTACGGGCTTGTTGAGGGACACCTGCTGGCACTGTGGGGAGGTGTTTTTGTGATGGACACGGTTCCGCTTCAGGTGGCGCTAATTTCTCTTTCAAAGGGGGCAGTGGAGGTGAAGTGAAGCTGGTGTGTGTGTGTGTGCTTTCATCCCACTAGCATGCAGTGATAAGCATCCTCTTGCAGGGCTGTGCACTCTACCATCAGTTGGAGTTCATTGGCCGGCCAGACACAGCATGTTGTGAAAGGCCCTGATCATGAGTATAAGTCTTGCCTACTTATATATACTTGTATACGGAATACATAGAGGATGACACATGTCCATGGCAAGATATAGACAATTAAACCCTGGACAGTTTATAAAAAGAGAGTGGGGCTTATTTTTGGAATATTATACACAGAGCACTTATATATAACTACTAACCAATAGCCATCCAGTGTAGGCTATTATTATTTCTTTACTTTTATTAAATTGACCTATAGACAACTTATTAATCATTGAGACTATAACGTCATAAATAATCGCTAATGCCAAGTTATCAGTGACACATTTGATTTGTCTGCAGCCAAAACATTATTAATTATATTATTATTTTTTTTATTTTTTTTTATTTTTTATATATTATTTTTTATTTTTAATTACCTGGACCGGAGAAAAGCAACGGTGCATTCTTGAAGTTTACAGTGAATTAGTTGTCTCATCACTTCAGCACACTCCCATTCATAGGCTGCCTCTGCTAACAAATGGTTTCATTGCTCTTGGTCATACACTTCCAGACACCTCCAGAGTGCTGCCCTCTTTAAGTAATTTATAGACCAGCAGCACCCCAAGGCCACCCTGACACATACGCTGCATAGTCAGAGACGTTGGAGAGAGAAAACTAACGCACACATACTCAAGCTTAAACTCATTCCTAGCAGGATTTTCTCTTCTCTTTCTCTGATAATTCTGTTGTAAAGCCCTTGTTTTGTTACATATTGTCGTAACTTTCATTGCAGGAAATGTGACGTTCAATATTTTTGTGATCCTCACCGTCATGTGTGATAACACGTTTTCATAATCATTAATCCTATATTCAACTGTAACCTTAATGGTAATCCTTTTCGTTACATGGGCCCAAGGCATGAGTCTAAATGTATCTCACCCTGCCCTCTTGTGACTCCTGTTAGCCGGCTCCTGCTTAAGGCCTGTCTCACCTCTCCCCTCAGCGTTGTGATGCCCATCCAACTCATCATCGCTCATGTCTTTACAAACATCACGGGAAAGAGCTGTCCCATTCGACCACTCTCTGTGGACGGACACAAGCGGCCTCTTAATTGGCTGTTAGCACTATGCGTCTCACTTGCTTATGTTGGTTTTGTATTGGCTTTCATCGCAACTGCCGGTCCCAAATGGCTTCGCAGGCCTATGTTGGATGACCCCGCCTGACCCCCAGAATGACACACTCAGAGGAGAAGTAAACGGGAGGCACCAGGAACATGTAGGAGAGATGCCTCCATTCAGGGATCAATAGGGGTGCTTTAGTACATACTACATAATAGCAATATATTTGTTAGTTAATTTCAATTATAGTAGTCACAGTTAATCAGAAACAGCATTAAATTAGACAAAACTGTGAGGCATAGTCAAATGCAATGCATGAAAATCTGCATTCCGGTATGCAGCTGCATACCGGAATGTGGTTAAATGGTTTCTCATGAGGTTTGGGATGGTGACAGTTACGGTCGAGTCAAACAGAAGATGAGGAGAAAAGGAGAGAAAATTATGCAGATAATCAATTTATTAACTTTGTAATGTCTGTGTAGCTTGTGTGGTATTTGTTTAGTTTCACTTCTCCTCACAGCACTTGCAATAAGAACATTTCAAAGTATGCTACCAAGGCTCTCCATTATAAACACGTTCTCTCGGAATAAGTGCACATGCCTCCACCGTAGATATTGGTGTCTTATATTGGACACGGCTATAGAGTTGTTATCATTGCATGTGCCTCAACGCATACACACACACACACACACACACACACACACACACATACCACACATACATATACACATACACATACACATACACATACACATACACATACACATACACACACACATACACACACACGCACACACACACACACACACACACACACACACACACACACACACACACACACACACACACACACACACAGGGAGGCACTCACTTGAAGGGCCTCTTTGTGGCCCTGGGTTCAGGGAGTAATGAGGCGATTGAGTTACACACAGCGGCTTGTGACTCGCGTTGTTGGGTCGGGGACCTTGACTAACATCAGCTAACCCGTGTTTGAGATGCTCATCCCCTGGCCGGAGTGTGAGGGGGGGGTGGGGGGCGTTTGAGGAATTAGCTTGACCTTTTCTGGACATTTTAAATATTTTAAAATGCAATAAAATAGATTGGTAATTAGACAGGATGTGTCCCTTTTTAAAGAGTTAATCGAATACAAAATAATAATAGTCTGAAATGCATCTATGTCTTTGAGTAATGTGACTAGTAGCTCGGTAGTGGAATGTGGGAGGATGCAAATGTCATGGAGGTATAGTGGAGGTCAATTCACCCAGGTTTGTGTCTGTGTGCGCCTGTGTGTGTGTGTGTGTGTGTGTGTGTGTGTGTGTGTGTGTGTGTGTGTATGTGTGTATGTGTTGTGATGTCCGCCAAATACTTTTGCATGTGTAGTTGACAAACCTATTGTACCGTGCCACTCATGTCCTCTGAGAGATTTTGGAGTCACAGCCACAACTCTTTATAATTGTAAAATATTGAAATTCTGATTTCAATATTTGTTGTGTTGTTTGACAACTGAATATTATTCCTGAATAAATTCAACGATCAACGGTCCTGAGATAGTCACACATAAACACGTTTCACAGGCTGTAGAGACGACAGATTTTAGAAATCCAATCCTAAGTGGAAACACACTGTTTGATGTGGGGCATTTTTTATCTTAGGAATTTGCAACACACACCACGTACAAAGTGTCGGGACGCTAGATGTACATTACTTCAACACACTGGTATCAAAGTTGCAGCTGCACGTAAGACCACCCAGGGTGTGTAACTTGAAGACATCCATACCCCCCATAACCAGCACACACACACACACACACACACATGCACTGACACATGCTCATGCACTGACAAACACGCACACACACACACACACTCACACACACATGTGCGTACATAGACACACACATGTTCATACACTGACACACACACACACACACACACACACACCACAAGCTTGACACATAAGGGAATGTGTCAAGTGTTATTATATAGAAAGTGGCAGTGTCCAAAAAGGTTTTTCTGAAAGACAAAATCCTACATGTTATAAAGATGTTGGACAGGAAACATGAAGCAAGTGATTCAGGCCACAATTTTCACACATTGAAGTAACCAAGAGCTTCAAAAAAAGATTTCTAGCTCGAGAGTAAAGTGAGACCATTGACACATCATCAGTTGTCCTTCAACGCAGGTGATGTCAACTTTTGGTGAACCGTAAAGGCCATGCATGGTTTCTGCTTTAGTGTCTTAACAGATGTCTGTGTCTTTGCAGCAGGAGTGAATATTTATGAACACACTCACATACTCACAAACGTGAACGTAAGAACCTATATTCAATGAGTTCAATATAGATTCAATAAATCAATAAAAGTATATTTCCGCATCCAGTGTGAATCAACGAGAACAAACATGCACACACAAACTTCACTTGGAGGTTGGTGCATGCCAGGCCTGTCAGATCAGGGCAAAGGTCAAATTGAAGGGTCAAAGTGTTAGTTGTATGTGTTCCGCTAGAGAAGGGTCCTCCTCAGTTACAGACAAAACGGACACCATGAATAAGGTCATCCCAGATGACAGATAGATAGATAGATAGAAAGATAGATAGGTCGATAGATGAGTGAGAATAAGAGTAAGTGCTTTTTGTAGCATAGATGTATCAGTGATTCAAATCATAGTTTAAATTTGACAGAAAAAAAATGTTGTTTAGCCATGTTTAATTGATACTGAATCTCAAAAAGGGTATTTTAAGCATTCGTGTCTGCCTCCATTCATATCACTGTTGTATACCCACACACATGTAAATAAAATCGGCTTGCCTACATGTGTGCCAAAACATGCATGCATGAATGCAGGCCTTGGTGTGTAAGGTATGTTGGGGGTTGTGCCGACATAAAGGGCCCATGGTGGTCATTGAAGAACCTGCCATGAACCTTAACATGGCCGACAGTGGCTTG
>NC_140275.1:11282317-11299817 GCF_964030765.1 Micromesistius poutassou | reverse complement strand
GTGTGTGTGTGTGTACTATCCCCTACTCCCTACAAGTGAGGTAACTCCCACTCTTTGCTGTGTCCCCCTCCCTCCTCTCTCTCTCTCTCTCTCTCTACCTCTCTCTCTCCCCCTACCTCCCCCTCCCCCTCTCTCCCTCCCTCCCTCCCTCTCTCGCTCTCTCTCCCTTGCAGCTGGGCAGCTACTGTCAGACTGCGTGGAGGACCGCAACTACCGCAACTACTGCTACTACCGCTGGGCTGTCTGGACAGGAGCTTGCATGCCCTGTCCTTCTCGCTCTCTCCCTCCCTCTCTCTCTCTCTCTCTCTCTCTCTCTCTCTCTCTCTCTCTCTCTCTCTCTCTCTCTCGCGCTCTCCCTCTGGCTGAGACACACACGCGTGCACGCACACGGTGAGCGGCGGTGTGTGTGTGTGTGTGTGTGTGTGTGTGTGTGTGTGTGTGTGTGTGAGTGGTGGAGCCCGCTGTGTGTCGTGCAGACTAAAGAGTGGGGAGGAGAGCGGCGCAGAGCCAGTCACTACCATGCTAGAGCAGGGAGAAGGGCTGGTTGCTGCCCAGGCGCCCCTGCGTCTCTGCAGCCCCACTCGCCCTCTACTGCTCCTGGGTCTGGTGCTCTCGCTAAGCGCGCTAACGGCTAACGGTGAGTCCTCCTCGCATACCTCCCCGTCTCTTCATTTTACTCAGCTTCTTTCATTTTTTTTCCCCCCCTTGGGCTTGACTACGTCTGCTGCTGCTCGCTACTACAGTGTGGGTCAAGTTTGGCTTTCCTAACAACACTTATCTACGTCTCTACTGTCTTTCTGAGACCTTTGGTATGGGGGGAAAAAGGGTGTTGGTGTTAACTATCAATTGTTCACACTTACTCTTCACTTGCTCCTGACTTTTTTCTAAATTATTTCTGTGTCAGCCCCTGCTGTGCTGCTGGCTCTAGGCAACAGTCGGCCAGTCCTTGTGTTTTCATTCGGTTCTATCAGTTCACAATGGCCAGGCAGGCACTGCTGCCACGGTTGTTATATACAAGATTACACATTACATTTGGAATCCATCAGGAGGAAATGCGTATATTGAATAATTCGAAACATTTTGAAATTGAGAGTGCTTTTGGCTTTAAATGAGATTCCGCTCTATTTTGTTGTGGGTAAACGGTTTTGCATTGCGGTTAAACTGTCTTTTCGAATGAACGCTTCATTTGACAGCAGCGTCTTCCATGCAAACCTCAAACTTAAAATAATTCCTTTTTGGAATTTGACCAACTGAGGATCTTCGTGATCTCATTTGTTTTCATTTGAACGAATCAAGCGTTAAGCTCAGAGCATTTCATCAGAGCGGCCTTTGAGAGTTTTATTCCTTGACCCCGGCTACCCTTCAGCGCTGCCCTAGGTAGATCCGCTGACGCTACATGGCTGGCATCAGTCTAGCAGGGCTCTTGGTTTCTCCCTTTTGTTTTGTTTGGTTCTTCCTGCGTGCGGCTCATCTTTCCGGACACATACTGCATATTATCTTCTCCGCCACGATCACTGAGGATATTGGACCGATCGATATCTCTTCTGGGAAAACCACTTGAGAAATCATCCCTCATCCAAAATCCTGGCCTTCGCTCTCAATTCAGAACTTAGTTTATTCACTGATGGATTATCAACATGTGTTTTGGTCCCGGGCCGGCAAGATATTTATAAGGCGGTTGGGGGAGGAGGAGGAGGAGGAGGAGGAGGTGGGATGTCAGGGACGGCCGTTGTTGTTTTAACACCCTGGAGACACTTTGTCTCGGACCATGTTTGGTATCTGGAGTGCGGCGGTCGGGAGGGGCGCGCGGGGGAGAGAGCGTGTCACCATCAACGCTCTCGTTGTCGCCACTACTTCCCCGCTGCACACACACACGCACACACACACACACACACACACACACACACACACACACACACACACACACACACACACACACACACACACACACACACACACACACACGCGCACGGCACGCCCCAGCCACCCCTACGCCCCACCTGGTGCGGAGTGGTGTGTCAACGCTGGCAAGGTCACGGAGAATTTCGTTTTTTTGCACACGTGACGGTTTGGAAGTGGTTCATTGATATCGATGGGCTGCAGCAAGCTCGCTTTGGTCACGTTTTCAAGCCTTATTTGGTTCCGTAGGAACCCAGCCCCCAATTTACTTGGATGCCTCATGCGGTGCAGAATGGGGGGGGGGGGGGATATGGGGGATGGGAGGAAAGCTCCCTGTGTTGTATGTTATCTCCGGTTGTGTCGTCAAATCACGACGACGATGGCAGTTTAACCTACCGAGTCTACACCCCGACCCCCTCGGCCCCCTGGCCAGAGGGGGTACGCAACAAACGGCCGCTCTCCCGCTGTATCCGCCTCACTCTGTTGGTGTCACACACTGTCGGTGCCCCCCCCCCCGAGCCGGTGTCACCCTCTCTCTTCCCCTCGTCCATCTTTCTCGCCCATTGTCGGCGGTGGGGGGCCTCTCGGACGCACCAGGACCCCGTGTCCCTTTTCGGCCCCTTTGTTTGGGATCCACCCTCGGCTCCTCTCGGTGGAAACTGCAGGGGCCCTTTTCTTTGGCCTTTTTTGTGTTCTGTTCCTATCTCAAGGCCCAGTTTTTTTTTCCGATGAGCTCATGGTTGTTGTTGTGATCGCTCGCTTATAAAGTTGCCTCGGTGGAGTTAGTTGTATGATTTATGTATCGACCTTTAGGCGCCATCGAAACAGATGAAGGGGATTTGCGAGGGCGCCTGCCAATAAAAACACACCTGGATATTGGAGGGAGATTTTCTCTGGTCGGCGTTCTAATTTTTAGATGGCGATAAATCATCAGCAGCGGTCTATCTCTTCACTTTCGTATGTGTGTGTGTGTGTGTGTGTGTGTGTGTGTGTGTGTGTGTGTTTGTGTGTACTTGTAATTCTCTTAGCAACACTGATTTGTCTTATTAGATTTTTTTTGAATAGTCTTTCTTTTATGTGGAATGATATCCAAATAAGAAAAACATTTGGACCGTTTTTATTTTCATACAGGCTCTAAACTTATCTTCAGGAACCATTATTGTCACAAACAAACCGTTTATAAATCAATAGATCCCCTATGTTATCCACAAACTGAGGGTCCCTTGTCTTTTGGTGGCAATGGTCACTATAACCTTATTGCTCCACCTGCAGGTGAATTAATAATAATTCACCCAGTGTGAATCTAACTTTCTAATTTCCTTCATCATTCTCAAATTGATTTGTGGTTTTTGTTATGATTTGCATTTTTTTGGAAATCAAGCATTGCATTGTTATTCCATCTCTAACTACTAATTACCTTCTTCTAGTATCAAAGCAACAAAGATGTGTTTTTTTTTATTGCAAGAACTGAAGACAAACCTTTCAAATATTAGAGAAAAAACATTCTTCCTGTAGCCTTTTGGGACGGCATCTAACATTAGCAAACATTAGTAAAGGTTGGAATCAAATTTGAAAATTGTTTTATTTTATTTTTTGGCCTTGGGCTTGTGAGCAACAGGCCCATTCATTGGTTGACACGCTGATGATTGATTGGACCAGCAAGCGCCTCATTCATTGGCTGACAGAAGAGATGATTGATTATCTTGGAAAAGCAAGTGCACCATGATTCAATGAGTAAATATTTGGTTTCTGAAATACTGTATGGACATATGAGGAGAGTGAATCGAGTGAGCATGGGGTAGCTATCGCTTCTCAGTGCAGTGTGTGTGTGTGTGTGTGTGTGTGTGTGTGTGTGTGTGTGTGTGAATTTGTTGTCCGTCTCTTGCCTCTTTCCCATGTTCCTCTCTCTGTCGGTTGCTCTGTTGAGATGTTGCCTCTCCAGAATACGTGGGGTAGCGTGAATGAGCGTCTAGACTGGATAAGCTAATGTTTCCTGGAACTCCAGGCCACAGGTAGAGGGGAGTCAGTGTGGGTCTTAGACAGCCACGGTGTTGTGACTACGCAGGGGTCTCAGTTTGCCCCACAGCGTGTCTGGGCTATTATCCCTATAGGGAAGAAGTAAGCGGCAGTGTGTCCTTCCAAGTGTCTGTTTGTCTGTGTGTCCGTGTGTGTGTGTGTGTGTGTGTGTGTGTGTGTGTGTGTCTCAACGAAAGTCAAGGCATGCACACACACACACACACACACACACACACTACCACACACAAACACACACACACACACACACACACACATACACACACACACACACACACACACACACACACACGTATTGACAAGCACACACACACACACACACACACACACACACACACACACACACACACACAGATTCAGTGCCATACACACACACTTGGAAGCACACACATCCTCTGTGACCTTCCACCTACGCGAGACTGCAGCCTTCACGGTGAGTTCTGGGAAGAGAGGAGTGAACGCGATAGCTTACATTTCATTGTCCTTGGTGGAAATAAGCACGGCCATATCGCCTTTCACAGTCAAAGCACTGCCAGTTGCTTTGCCTATGTCACTGCCCGCTAATGAGGCCTTGTTTCTCTCTACCCCCACGTTTTTTTGTTATCGTCTCTATCCTCCACTGCCCCCCCTCCCCCCCCCCCCCTTTTCGCCTGATGATAGTTTAGAATAAAACACCTGCTCTTGGATCGTTTTGTTCGTCCATGTTTTCTTTCCTCTTCCAGTCAGCTCCAAGGTTGCAGTCTGCTGGCTGTGACCGGACCCGTCCTCTGCTGCTCTGTCTGTACTCCGGCTGCACTGCTGCTGTTCTTTGCATGGCTCCCATGATTCACCAGCGCTCTATGCTGTTTTGGCTTCCCCCCCCCCCTTCCCGGTTCGAAGTGTCAAACGACTCAAAGCAGAGACGTTACTCACTCGTCGCCCACGTGAGCGGTGCACGTCGTGGCTGGTGGTCTTGTTTTGTTTTTGGACAAAACATTTTTTTTGGGGTTCCACCCGGGTTCCACGACGGTTTTCCTTTAATGGCACGGCCGGCGTCGTAGAAAAATGATGTTCATTTTTATTTTCTAAGTGATCCTGGTGTTTAATATGTTAAGGGGTTTGGTTTGAGACACAGCGATAAAACATTTCTCTGGAGCCGTTTACTTGAATTATTCTGGTATTATTCAAGATTTTTTCTCTATTTGTCTCCTTGTCACACATTATTTTCTTGGAAGGAAGTTAAGCCTTCAAATTGTGAAAAATAGTTATATCGACTAGCCTTTGAAAGCTTTCAGTGCTCAAAGTCGGTAACCCTTTAAAACACCCAATACAAAAACAGTGTATCCAAAATAAAATAGCTTTTCCATGTAGTGAGGGATCAGAAACAAGATGCTTGATGTTGAAGTGAAGGTGGAAGGTGGAAGGTTAGGGGAAGTGTGGGGAGTTTAGGAAGCACAAGGTCTCACATCCTGTAACGGATCCAGATCCAGTAACTTGCACCCCAGTAAGATTAGCGCCCTGGCTCTCACTTCTGAAGACACAGCTGGCCAGAGGAGGACCTGGCTCTGTGTGTGTGTGTGCGTGTTTCTGTGTGTGTGTGTGTCTGTGTGTGTGTGTGTGTGTGTGTGTGTGTGTGTGTCTGTGTGTGTGTGTGTGTGTGTGTGTGTGTGTGCGTAAAATAAAATCTTAAACCATTATATTATAACATCAATCTCTATGTACCCTGATTAAATATGAATCAACGCAGAAATCTATTCTAAACGCTTTACAAAATCCTTTCTTTTTGTTAATTGGACTTATTACACAAAATCATCCCATGATGATTCAGTGTTTATTGTTTAGAATCTATAAAACCCTCACATGGACTGTTGCTCCGTGGTACGCCCCCAACCACATGGATGTCCCAGGGTGCGTTAAAATGAGAAAAAAACACCTTCTCTACTTGTTCACCTAAGTTTTGTCCCAACAATATGCCAGTCAGCCCCTGCTCCACATGGTGTACTAGCCAGTGCCTCTCAGCAAGTGCATTCTGAAACACTGGCTCATTTCATATTTTTTTTTGTTTTCAAAGTTGTGCGTTGGTTAGTGTCTAACGTGTGGGTGGTGTGTGGGATGCCACGACAATCTGGGCATATCGCAGAGCAGCACAACAAGTGATACGAAACAATACAGTGACGGATAGCTAACAGGTGAGGCAGAGGGAGCTAAGCTGGCTGTAGCAGCTTTAGTGCGCTGGGAATATAGAGGCTTAGGGTTTTCCATAAACTCTCACTACCTCCATAATCCTCCACCCTGCACTCCCCCACACACACACACACACACACACACACAGCCCCACCTGCTCAGTGACTGCAAGAGATTTTCTTTTCTTTTTCTTTTTGGGGGATTCGGATTGGTGGGATTGTTGTGTGTGTGTGTGTGTGTGTGTGTGTGTGTGTGTGTGTGTGTGTGTGTGTGTGTGTGTGTGTGTGTGTGTGTGTGTGTGTGTGTGTGTGTGTGTGTGTGTGTGGGTCTCACCCGTCACTTGTACATGCGCCCAAACTGTGGCTCTTTTAGCCCCCAGTGCTCAGTGCAAAAAAAAAAAACCCAAACTGTAAATGCGGGCTCATTAAAACACGCTGCCCCTCTTGTTGTGTGAGGGTTCAAACGATGACTACCCTGACCCATTTGTGTCCTCCGAGACACATTGTTAGATAAACAGCGCATGATGCCAGGAGAATAGCAGCGGCCGTGGTCTGTCCTGTTGGCAGACAGAAGGGGAGGGGAGGACCGGATCCAAAATGGGGAGAGAGGAGAGGAGAGGAGAGAAGAGGAGTGGAGAGGAGAGGGTGGGAGAGCCGAGGGGAGAGAGGGGAGAGACGAGCAGAGGAAATGAAAGGAGAGGAGAGAAGAGGAGAAGTAAAGGACAGAATAGAAGAGAGGGTTATTAGCTGAAGCAAATATGAGGCAAGGCAAAACCATGTCCTCATCTTCTTTCCCCGCCGGGGAAGGTGGTAAGATTCACCTCTAATAAACGGAGACAGTGGAAAATAAATCAATGCCTTTCTCTTTTTTTTGTGGCCATTTGTCCATGTCAGGGATATTCAATTAAAACCTACAGCCGGCTTGTAATGGAGACACTGACCATACCCTGAGATAGATGTCTAATGTGGGGCTGTGTGCACATGTTTAAAGGTGTGTGCGTGTATGTGTGTGTGTGTGTGTGTGTGTGTGTGTGTGTGTGTGTGTGCGTGTGTGTTTTGTGGGCAGACAGTGTGTTTGTCCAGCGAGATAGACAGTGGAGCCAGTGAGGGGTGATATGTGTGGTTGTTAATGGGAACCTAATCACATAGAGGAGACTGTGAGACGCATGCAGCTGTAAACACACACAATTGCACGCACGCACACACACACACACACACACGCACATGCACACAAACACACACACACACACACACACACACACACACACACACACACACACAGATACCCTATCGCCTTTGTGTTTCCACGCACACCTTTGTGTATGTGTGTGTCCTAGTGTCTGGGAAATGGCACACTAAGGCATGAACAACACACACACGCACACACACACACACACACACACACACACACACACACACACACACACACACACACACACACACACACACACAGGCACACACCCTGACTGTACATGGACAGAGAAGAGCTGTTTGAAACTTTGGAGATGACGAAGACGCCACAGACCCAAACACAGAAAAATAAACACTCCTCTGCCAAATACCTAACACCAGCCTAACACCATTATCTGCACACACACACACACACACACACACACACACACACACACACACACACACACACACAAGCTTGCCAATAGAAGGTAAGATCGAGTCAGGGACATCATGCCTTTCATATGATGACACAAATTAAGTTGACACAGGATTAGTCCTACAAAAGAATCTTTGACATAAATGACTATTACTTTGATGGTGATAATTTAGTACAAATGTTTGCTGCTTATAGCTTTATAATTTCAAATATTGCATTTCTCAGCTCGAGATGACTATAAAATGGGTGCTTTGGTTTGCATTGGCCACTCGTCAAAAAAAGCTAGGACATTTATGACGCCACTTTGGGCTGCGGGAACTTATGATGGCCGTTTGGCATGCTTTATGACAGTTTTATAGACTACATGACCACATTCTAGAGGGCTGTGTTAGGCTGGCATCCCTAATCAAGCCCATTTCCTCCCCCCCCCCCATAAACCCAGACCGGGGTACGCAATAGCATCATGGATGGATGGATACTTGATGGATGGATGGGTGGGTGGCTGGGGCATGGATGGCTAGATGGCCGGGTGGTTTGGGCATGGATGGCTGGATGGGTGTTTAGGGCATGGATGGCTGGATGGATGGATGGATGAATAAAAGCAAAATCAATGAAGTGTAGCTAGAGTAAGCGGGTAAAGATGATGTGTACCTTTGCTCGTCTTTTGTTATCGTCAAACACTTTTCTTGTCGCTCCAGGACGTGTTCGCCGGCCCCCTGTGTATTCAAGGCCTGTTATTCATGACCATATTTATTCAAGGTGATCATGCAGTAGGCAGGCCCTTTGAAGTGGGCCAAATCCCCAGACCGGTCAGCCAGGAAGAGAGAGTGAACACGAGTGTATGCGTGCGTGCGTGTGTGCGTGTGTGTGTGTGTGTGCGTGTGTGTGTGTGCGTGTGTGTGTGTGTGTGTACATGTGTGGTTCACGTGTGTGTGTGTGTGTGTGTGTGTGTGTGTGTGTGTGTGTGTGTGTGCGTGTGTGTGTGTGTGTGTGTGTGTGTGTGTGTGTGTGTGTGTGTGTGTGTGTGTGCAGAACAGCTGTAGGGCATCACCGTGTTTATTTAACAAGGAATGGGGATTTTTCTTTCAGTGCATTCAGAGCAGTCATTTCTAAGAGACATTCCATTTATACCTATGTTTATAATCCTGAGCATGTGCCATATCATATTCTATTTATACCTCTATACTCCCTTATATATGCCTCATAGGTGCTACTCCACTATAGTGACATAAGAGAGAGCTGGAGAAGCGGGAAGAAAGAAAGAACGAATGGACAATCTAAATAAATAAGGTGGTTTATTACCGCATCGTGCCTCACTTGCAGTCACACTGAACCCTAACCCTGTGTGTTTATGTGTGCACACGCACGTGTGGGGAACACATACACAGGCAAAGTACGAAAAACAAGCACAGCATCTGGCATCTCATCAATTCTCTGATTGGCTGTTCTATTTTTATCCCCAGCTCTGCACAACCCTTTGCCGGTGTGTGTGTGTGTGTGTATGTGTGTGTGTGTGTGTGTGTGCGCGTGACCATTGTTTTACAAGGTTTCATAGGCGCACCGTTGGCATACGACCCCGGCGGAACAACGGTGTCACATGATGATTTCACGGAGTACAGCGAACGCCAGAAGTTCAGAAACAGCGCTCAACTTCAAATGACGTGTGCAAGAATCCAAACCCGTGGCACGACTGTGGTGTTGGAGTCATGCGCATGGACAGGCCTGTTCCAAACCCCACTAACACTGGACTGTCTATTGAGACGCAGGATTAGCAGCCAGGGTGTCCCCAGGGTAACCTGGTTCTCTCATGAGCACGGCATTAAGGGCCTATGACTTTGGGTAAAGTGCCACCAAATATTAATACTCCTCTGAAAATAACAGAGGAGGTGGGGGCACAGGTAGTCTGGGGGTGTTGACTCCGAGCTGAAAGGTTCTTGGTTCGACCCAAACGTCAGCAAGTCTTCCTGTAGGAATCCTTAATCCCTGTAAGTCACTTTGGATAAAACGGTCTCTGCGTAAAGACCCAAAAGATGGCAAAAGATGGCATGTTGTTTAACTAATGTTGTGCAACACGCGCATACCGTACAGTACGTTTGCGTGACCATGTGGGCTCGTGGCCTTTTTGTGCAGTGGACATCTGTCTACTGTGATGTGAGTAGCACCAGCAGATTCTCACACCCAGTGTCAACACCCTCCAGTTCACATCATTACTTTTGGTCGATGGCTGAAATGTAAAAAAAATGTGGGGACATTCTTTCAGTTTTGGTTAATCTGTGTTTTCCCTTATTGTTTGTACAGTGTTATTGTTATGGGGTAGGATGTACTTTTCTAGTATTTTTTTTTATAAAGAGTGGTTGTTGAAAAAATTGTCACAATAATGTGCAGTTTTCAACATTTTCTGTCTGTTTTTCTTACACCCCCACCAGGCTGATTTTGCTTTATATGCTTGAAATGCAGGTGGTTGTCGCATTGGTCTCTTGTCAGGGCAACCAATGCTATTTAAAAGGACCAATGCGCTCAAGATATTCTTCCAGAATGTTTTATAACCTTGACACCGTGATTCTGGTATTTGAAAGTTGATGAAACATCAAAAACATGTGACTCATTTAGAACTCCAATTATGTTTAATGGCCGTTGGAAAATGTGAAAAGAAAAAAGCAACACGTGGTATTTGTGAAGGTGGTATTTTGACAGTTGCCTGTACCTGGGTTAATGAGGCTGAGTGCAGCTTCTAAAGAGCTCGGTGGGGCCTCTCCCGGAACCTTCCAGATCCCAGTGTTAGCATTGTGGAGTATTTGAAGACATTCCTCCGTGTGCAGGAAGGGCCCAACAGCCGCCCCCAACATGGATGGGGCAACGGGCCTGCAATAGGCGAGGAGAGAGGTGTAGAGAAAAAAAAAGAAAAAGGAAAAAATACAAACAAAAGAGAAGAAGAAGAAGGAGAGGGCGACAGGAAAAAGCTTTCACCTTCCGTTCCATACATTTGCACGGCTGTGAAGACGCCACTGTCAAACAGCGGCAAGACGAACAGCTCCTTGGAGCGGAATGGGGAGGGAGAGAAATGAGGGAGAGGGGGAAATGTTGTCAGACAAGTGTGTCTTAAGTGGATGGGGGAGGCGGGACGTGTTTACAAGGGACCGGTGAAAGGGCTTTGCTGGTAGGCCTTGTTTGACACGACCCGGATGAGTAATGAATACTTTTTCTCCTCCGCTGTCTCGCTAGTTTTTTTTTTTTTTTTTTTTTTGGTGTATGTCTCTTTCTTTCACGGTGTCTGTTATCTCTCCCTATGTCACACTCAATATATATCCTTCTCTCACGCTCTCTCTCGCTCTCTCTCTCTCTCTCTCTCCCTCTCTTACACAGCTCTGTTTCTCTCTCTCTCTTTCTCTTTCTCTCCTGGGCTGTAGTATCCCAGCCTCTCAATGGCTCGATTCCCCATTCTTTCCATCTTTTTTTGTTGATGAAAGCTTGGGAAGTTTGTACAAAGTAGCAACTGTTGAAAAGTGTGGTTTTAGCTTGGGGGGGCCTTTTGTGGCCCCGTCCTGTTAATTGGGTGTTGACAGTGGCCCCCATATTCTGCCATCGGCCTTACGTCAGCAGAGTTCACTACAGTAAGGATGACGTTGTTATCTTAAGAAGGACTATGGGGATGATCAGAAAGACCATGTTGGCTTGTATCTCTTGTGATCCATACATTTTTCAAACTTATATCGTTATAGTTTATGCTGGACTTACTGCGTTGTGGCTAGTTTGGCTTATTTAACTGTGAAAGAGAGCTATCAAGTCTAACATCACCACGACACCACGTGAGGGAATTTGCTAGTGAAAAGCGAGGATTTTCAGTGAATAAAAATCATTAAAAAAAACTACCTGGTTTGAGCCAAAAATGGCATTGTAAAGGAAGTGAGTACAAGTATCTGTACGATATAGATTCAGCCATTTCCCTGCCGGTTCCCACTGTGTTGGTTGACCCTGAGCAACATTTCATCTTTATCTAACTCAAACACATAGCACTCCTCAAGGTGCGACTTTGATGAGATGGCAAGCTCAGCTATGAAAACACATTAACATTTTTTCTCCCATTGGACGTCATAGCAACAGGAACTTCTTTTCTCTTCTACGGGCAGATAAGAGCGACTCAGGGTCGAGCCCTTCCTTCTTTCACAATCAGCAGTGGATTCACCACCGCCGCCCTCCACTCCCTCCAACAGATGGTACAATCTGGAAGGAAAGCTGAAACGGTTAACAAAATACAACGTCGATAACGGCAATAGCATTTATTTTTCCGACGATTGTGGTTGAGACTTGTGAAAGCGGTGATGGTTAGAAAAAAACTAAGGCGAACCCATCAGATCAAATTGTCATAATAACGTTACTTATTACTCAATTACTCAAATGATTTGCCATTATATGGCTTTGATTCACTGTAATTACAGTCTATTGTATCATTTATTTTCAGTGTCAAATTATTTTTTATTGCATACTGAAAGGAATCGTGAATGTCTTGTAGTGACCTTATGGTCATGCCATTGAACCACATAACTTACCAACATGGCTGTACGGTGGACCCAGATCTCATGTGTATCATGGGGAAGGTAGACATTAGAATGATGCAACATTACTAGGGCCCCACAACAGGACGAATGCATCAATGTCGCAGTGGGAATCAAACCTCGGACCCTGAAATGTTGTTGCCACATTCAAAAGCACCAAATCACTCAAAGTAAATTCCACTAAGTGTCACTTGTTTTTCCTTTTTTCGTGCCACTGACTTATGAATCAAAGTTTCTTTAAAAAAAAAACAATCCCAGGCTAGTGGATGAAGTTAATGTGGCACGTGTTGTTTGATTCCTAGCTCTGCCTAGCAAAGAAGTACTGTAGCAGCCATTTTGAAATAGCTGAGCCCCTCCCTGCAGCCGTAGCATGCCTTGTCCGTCAGACACAGCCGAGCCTTGAGTGAGTATTAGAGGAGTTAAGGTGTTTCAAACATATTAGAGCAATTAGGGAGGGTTGCCTGGATTCCTGGGAGAGATACAAGCTTTTTTCTGTCCACGTGTTTTAGAAAGGAGGGGAGGTCAACAAATCACTTCACCACAAGGGGAAACTCGTGAGTGAAACAGTGTCTCACTGTTGCCACGCAGGGTTTTCATGGCTCTTTTAGAAATACAAATTAAAGAATAAATAGGTTGAAGTCGATTTAGAAATATTCCGTGAACCGTGCCACTACTACTTATTTTACAAACAACAAAGTGCTTCCACACTGTTGAAGCAGTGTTTGATTGCCAAAACAAAATACAATTTAAAACAAATGTGAGAATGTGTGAATTTTAATGAGGACAACAATTCAAGGTTTAACCTATTCATGAGCTCAGCTGTGAAAACAACAAACGCTTTAACGAAAAGGTTAACCTTTTCGTTAAAGAAGAGTTTAACCTTGTTGTCCTCATAAAAGATATTCATCATAGTTCTCTCCCACGTGCCAGATGCTGTCTGGGTATATCATTTCACTCTTTACCTAACACACACACACACAAAAAAATGTAATGAAATGTAATGAAATGTAATTTTCATTTGGAGGACATCACATTTCATGATGACATATCCCATGACATCCAATGACTTACCTTGCATAACATGGCGCAAACCAATATATCAGCATGACTGAACTCTTAACGGAACCCCCTGGCCTCACTAAAGGCCAATTTACACCAGAGCGGTTTTAGACGCGTTTTTTTAGTCGGCCGCCAGACGTCCGACTTCAGCTAGAGATAGAATTCCATTCAGACTAGTGCACTGATTTACACCGGCAGCGTTCTACGCCCGTCTCACGGCCGACCAAAGCTTAACTTTACGCTTCACTTCTATTCTCAAGCGTTTCTGAACCGTCTCGGTTACGATGTGTAGGCCTGTTATCTGATGAATCTTGAAAATATAGCAAAATAAACGTCGGCGGTGTAAATTGATACGCCTACGTTACGCTCACGTCTCTCTCTCGCCTGCGGTGTAAATTCCCAGTTAGAGGAAGGAAAAACAGATACATATGCAACATACTTTAATAAGTAGGAAACATGCTATCAATATATGGAGCAATATACTACAAACACTGACTGGATATTCTTGTGGTTGTGGTGTGTGTGAGTCAAGGCCAACCGCACATCCCAACAACACCACCAGCACCACCACATGCTGTAAGGTTTTAAAATGAAAAGTGAATGCACATTTTAGTACTCTGTGTAAAGGTGATTTCATATTGGGGGGGGAGGGGGGGGGGCAGCATTGAACTAGGTTTGGGAAGCAATAACAGTAGACAAAATGAGAGCGGGAGTTATGTGAGCAATGCCAGAGTGGAGGGAGGTGAATACCAGAAGTATTAACGTATACATGGAAACATGATGTATACTGCAGCTTAGAAGGCCAGGGGAGCTATAGAGCCTATCCATATACAGGAGAGAGAGAGAGAGAGAGAGAGAGAGAGAGAGAGAGGAGAGAGAGAGAGAGAGAGAGAGAGAGAGAGAGAGAGAGAGAGATCTACCTATCATATCTATCTTTCTATCTAGTGTTAGAGAGATGGAGAGAGAGAGAATTCAATGGAGAAATTGGGGAAAGAGTTACGAGGGGAAATAAATGGTGGGAAAGAGAGAGCGACGAAGTGTCCAACGTGGAGAAAGAAAGAGGGCGACAAAGTCAGCGAAATAAGTAAGCGCTAGAAGGTGAGAAAGTAGGAGGGAGGGAATGAAATGGAGAGATATTAAATAATTGAAGGAAGCGAGTGAGATGAGTTGACACAAAGTGAGAAAATAAAGAGAGCGACAGAGAGGGATGACGTGATAGAAGGTAAAAGAGAATAAGCAGAGGAAAAAGAGACAAAGTGACAAAAGGTGAGCGCGTAAGAGAGTGTAACAGAGAGCGAGATGAAGTGAGCGTGTGCGAGAGCCTGAGGGAGTGGAACAGTGGCTGGGGGGGGGGAGGAGGAGGGAGAGGCGGCTGAGGGAGGGTGAGAGAAAGAGGGGAAAGGCCAGCGCCCTCTACCCGGTCCCCTCTGTGTCCCGCTAAACTGCCCGACAGTTCCCCCGCGGCTCTGTCACTTCTCGTTTGTTAATCCTCCTTTCTTCTCCCTTTACTCTCTCTCCCTCTCTCTTTCCCTCTCTCTCTCTCCCCCTCGTCCCCCTTTCTCTCCCCTTTCTCTCAATTGTTAATGTGACCTCTTTAGAGCCCTCCCTCCCTCCGTTCCCCCCGCCCCGCCCTGGCCGTCCTATCAACACAATATGACACTGTACCAGAGAGAGCCGCGCACCGGAAAACTAATTCAACTCTTTGGTGCCGGCCGCTGTGGTCTATTCTAAACCATGTTCCTGGTTCACCGTCTTAATAGTGTGTGACAAAGAATAACGCAATGCGTAACGTATTTTAAGTTATATGCGCTTGTAACACCTAAAAGTCTTAAAATAGGTTTTGATTAGTGGCACACGCTTTTACACATTACCAAACATAACTCATCGGTCTATTAAACATATCAGCCCTGTTAGCTGTGAATCAAAGTCAGTGTTCAGCTTATGTTCGGCTTTGGGTTGTGGTGTAAAATTCAATTATAGAAGCTTCATATCCATTCTATGATATTTGAGGTGTTTGCGTGTGTGTGTGTGTGTGTGTGTGTGTGTGTGTGTGTGTGTGTGTGTGTGTGTGTGTGTGTTTGCGCCTGCGTGTGTGAATGTGTGTGTCTGTTGGCATATCTTGGAGGAAATCCTTTGATCCCTGGTCAATGACAGCTGTTCTCAGATAAAAGCGAGGGAGCCTTCCATCAACCGGCTGGAGATTGACAGGTCATAATGACACTGAGAGCCACATCCTGTTCCCTTTAAAACCCCACCGCTGGAACCACTGCTCTCTGTCCATCTTGTGCCTCTATTATATACAGAGAGAGCGAGAGAGAGAGAGAGAGAGAGAGAGAGAGAGAGAGAGAGAGAGAGAGAGAGAGAGAGAGAGAGAGAGAGAAATACAGGCAGTGTTTGAATATGTAAGCTTTTCAGTTGTTTGAGGACAATTGGATTTTGATGATAATTGAAGACAACAGAGTGGTATTGAATGTTAATCAAGTTCTCTTGAGTTCTCTCTTGATCTTATATCCAGATCAAGAGATCAATACTGATGTTTCTACAGATGTGTCATGCATCTGGACCATGGCTGTAACTCATCACCACTTCTCCGTGCCCTTTTGGGGTGCGCTTGGCCTTTGAAGAAAGACAAGAAACTTTGAGTCATTTCTTTTACAGGAAGTGAAAGTGCACAGCTGCTTCATGCATTACCAAGTCCCCTGCACGTCTCTGTCTCTCAGATGTGTGAGCGTTGTTTTATGACCCACTATGGTCTACTCTCTATAGATGCACTCGTGTATAGATGCAACCCTTCACTAGTACGCTAACTTCAAAAAATAGAGGGACTGGATACATTAAGATAAATAAAT
This sequence comes from Micromesistius poutassou, assembly GCF_964030765.1. Taxonomy (NCBI): domain Eukaryota; kingdom Metazoa; phylum Chordata; class Actinopteri; order Gadiformes; family Gadidae; genus Micromesistius; species Micromesistius poutassou. Next base: position 11,283,652 of record NC_140275.1, on the reverse strand, counting down.
AAAAGAGAGCAAGAGATACTACAGTTTATTTTAAATTAGGAAGGGGCTTGCGGTTATTTTTTTTTTTACAAGTGGGGGACGTTTCCAGCCGCAGCTGTGAAGCATCTGGTCTCAAGGATCGTGTCGGAATGAATAAATCCCTGAAAGCCTTGAAAGAAAGAGAGACTCTTCCGTAACTACCCCCCCCCCATGTGACAAACAGGTGTGCTTTTGTGACAGGATTACTGTGGTGTGAAGTGGCGTGGTTCTCCTTGCTGGGTGTTCTGGCTTGTTTGGTATATAGAGTGGAGGGCTAAGCTAACAGGCGGCAACAAGGCCATTTTGTGTATGGCGTGTCAGCTATTAGTGGTGGTATTCAATTAGCACGTTCTGGGGGTTTACGATAGGGTGGTTTTGTACCATGAATGTTAATTGCTGTCATTTGACCACCGTTAGGAGGTTAGGAGCTGAATGAACAGACACTGACACGCTCTACAAATAGGCCCCCTAATTTCAGCTAGCTTCCCTACCTGCTCATTAGCTACAATATCTAAACAATTAAAACAATTCACTATAAGGTCGCTTTGAATAAAGGCAGATTAAAGTGCTTATTATTAAATAAATAGTTATATCCTAATGTTCAAATAATTGTACAGACTTCCAGGTAACCCTTGCCAAGTTTAGCCTGTTAATTAACCAACTGATTGAACAGGATAAAGAAATCTTGGCTCAATTCACAATGGGTAAGATTAAGCCACTCCCAGTCAGTAGGCAGGAGACTTTCAGAATAAGAAGCAGGCTGTGCAACTGGGTGAAACTAATCCAGCTCGGCTGTGGAATGGGTTTCGGGAGTGTCGATAGTACGATTATTTTAAACAAAGAGAGTGTTACTGGCTGGCCACCATTTCTTATTTATAGAATATATCAGTTATAGTATGTGATTTTATCGGTGACATTCTAAAAAAAATCACCATCGATCGGCATTGCTTACAGATATGTCCGGGGGTCATTTTAAGCTGGGCGCTTGTTGAAATGTAACACAATGCAACTCGAATGACCCCGTCTTCTTCTCCCCGTCTCCTAGGCAACGTATTGGACAGCATGTTGCTGCGGGCGTCCAGCAGGGCGGAGGTGAAGAGCAGGAAGGAGGCCGGGGGCAGCTCCACCCCGGCCCTGTCCTCCACCAACATGCTGTGGTGCTACTGTGACCACCACTGCTCCGACGACTTCACCAACAACACATGCAGGTGTGGAGACCCCCCCCCCACACACACACACACTCAAACTCACACACACACACACACACAGTCACAGTCACACTCGCACACACACACACACACACACACACGTGCACAC
>NC_140275.1:11207317-11277317 GCF_964030765.1 Micromesistius poutassou | reverse complement strand
GGGGGGGGGGGGGGGATGGGGATAGTAGTTGTTACGGCTTCGCCGACGTCGGTTGTGGGTTGCTATAGTCACCGGTTTCTTATTTTAACGTGGACTACTGTCACGGTTTGCGTTTATTGCTGGACCTCCCGTCTCCTGGGTAGTGTTTCACGTGCTGACGAGATGAGGAAGATGATTTAGGAATCCGAGGTTTGTCGCATGCAGAGCAGGCGGTCTAAGGCTGGCTTTACATGACAACGCTCCCGGGTGAAACCGACAAAATACTTTATCAGATGTGCCTTTCGTTTAGACGGCGACAGCGTTTTCGGGGCTTAAAAACGCAAAAAAATTAACCCACCCTCCAGAGTGGAAATCTTAAAAACGCTCCACCGTTGCGTATCCGTCTAAAGGGTTAACAGCGCAAAAGTGTGCTCTGAGCTGCTCACGCTGGCTCTCGTCCCGTATGCGTTTACGTCACATCCATGTGCAGTACAGGCAAACCACAACAAACATGTCGGATTTCACACACTTTTGCATCACCGTATGCACGCAGATTTCCACCCAAAGACGCTCGTCTAAACACGGAATGAAAAGTGGGAACGTAACGCCACTTTTGCGGTTTGTGTTCAGATCGTTGTTGTGTAAAGCCAGTCTAAATGGACATGGCAGAGCTGTTCCCTGAGTGTCTCTGGCTGGTGTAGCCTTGGTGCATTGATCCAATGAACCACAGGTGTGCAGCCTCACCCAGCGTCCAATGAAACTGACTTAAACCGGCCACCAGCCACACACACGCAACAAAACTCAACACAACAGCTGGTTTTAATACTGTCATAAAAGTACAAGTGACAAACACCTGTATGGCGCTCATTCATATAAAATGACTTCACATTAAAGGGGCCATATTATACCATCAGGTGTGAGCGTGATTAGCCGTTACAAGCTGTTGCCGCTTCTGACACCACAGGTGGGCGTGTCCACCTATCCGCCAGACATCTAGGTGGACACGCCCACCTGTGGTGTCAGAAGCGGCACATTTTCAAAACGGCTTGTAATCACACTCACACCTGGTGGTATAACGTGTCCCCTTTAAGTCATTAGGCGGACGCTTTTAGCCCCGATCACTTTGACCCTCTTTTGACGTCCAGATGAGGTCACATGACACATGAACGTTTATTTTTTTCTTTCCTCTACTCCCGCGCAGCGACACCAACGAGGTGGACATCCCCCCCAACACCCGGGTGGGCACCAAGCGCTACATGCCCCCCGAGGTGCTGGAGGAGACCCTCAACCGCTACCACTTCCAGTCCTACATCATGGCCGACATGTACAGCTTCGGACTCATCCTGTGGGAGATCGCCAGACGCTGTCTCTCTGGAGGTAGCTGGAAGCACGCGTGCTCTTCATCCCTTCAGCATGATGATGAGGATGAGGATAATGATGATGATGATGATGGTGGAGTTTAGGTTATTTGTTGAGGAGTTGAGAACAGGCAGTTAACAAATACTGTGCAAGGGAGGTTTGTGAAAAGAAAAAGGTGTTTAGACCAAATAAAAAACTAAGGATGTACAAATTGCAAATAGAATGAAGAAAATACATTATGATTAGAAATAGTTATTTCAATACATTAAATACAGTACATTAATATGGCATCATCATCATTATGTTGCTGGATTCATATATTGGGTATTTCATTAGTGATGTTTTCTTCAATGGGGGTTGTATTTAGTTGCCAATATATGAAGTTCTGCGCTGAGTTGAGCTGATAAAAACAATAACTGACTAAATGTGAAGTATGAATAACAAAATAGCTGTGTGCCATTGGATAAGTGGGAAAAAAGACTGGATATGAAGAGATTACAATAAATTTGTAACAAATGAATGTTCTTTAGTCACTGCCGAACTATAGACAAAAACAATCCAAAAACAGAGGCTCAGAGGAAATAGGTAAATTGCCTTTGTGTTCTTCAGCATCATCTGGTGGCGTATGGCGAAATTGTGATTGTTTGGCTTGGTGTCATTAAATTATAATCACTCTGACCTTTCAACAGAGGGGTCCAGTGTCAAAATTGTACGATGGGTTCTCCAGATATCTACCTGTTTGTGTCTCATCAAGTTCTTATTGTCAATTTTGCATTGGTTTGCATTGTATTTATTTATTTATTCTGAGATTTCCCCTAACCCTACCTCTACTGAAACCTCTCTTATCTTTGCTTCAATTCACATTGGCATCAAATTTTGATCAGATGGTGTGATATGGCCCTATATTACTATAGTGCTACCAACTGATAATGCACTAGGTGGTGCAAAACATGACATGATTTATTTCAGGCAGAACTCATGCTGTGTTGTAGCTTGATTCACTCTAACCAAGTAGTATCCACATTGATAATTTCACTTGCACAACAATCTCACAGGTTTTATCTTATTTTTGTATCATAATTACATATTATAGCCCTTGCCGTTGTGGTGATATACTCTATTTAGTTGAGGTATGTTATTTTCTGACAAAAACCCTCAGAAATGGGCCTAGTGATGAAGACGTTAACAAAGCAAATCCAACTCATGGAAATTAACCTTTAACTCTCAATATCAATAAATAATGTCAAAGGCATTGACAAAGGCATTGACAAATGCATTGACAAATGCATTGACAAAGCAAAGCCAGCTTTGCTCATCACACTCAAGCTGTGTTTCAACAGTGATCCAGAAAAACATCCATGTAGAAACCCTTTGACCTTTGAATAGCCTCTATTTTACCACCAGGTGTGATGGTGATTAACAAGGCAGGCTGTGTCTATCCATCATACCTCTGGGTGATGTAACTATAGGGTCGGTTTCAGAAATGGTGTTTTAATGGTTAAGGGACAACAGCACCCCTGGTGGTGAACTAGTGGCAGTTACACTGTCCTCTGTATTGATGGAGCTGTGTACGCTAATGTCGGTGTACTTTACCTGTATTCTGCTACCCTACCTGGTCTAGGCATCCTGGAGGAGTACCAGCTGCCCTATCACGACCTGGTGCCCACCGACCCCTCCTACGAGGACATGAGGGAGGTGGTCTGCATCAAGAGGCTCCGCCCCTCCTTCCCTAATAGGTGGACCAGCGATGAGGTAGGAGGGGCGGAGCCACAGACACACACACACACACACACACACATACAGAAGCACACACACACACACACACACACACACACACACACACACACACACACACACACACACACACACACACACAAACACATACAGAAGCACACACACACACACACACACACACAACGAGCCACATATGCACACACACACACACACACACACACACACAGAACCACATGTTCTGTGTTATTTTCTGCACACACTGAGTGGTAGAAAATAAAAAAACACACCCACAGACACACACGAAAGAGCCATGAAAACAAACACACACACATGAAAATGCATGCATACAAAATGAACTGCATACATGATAAAAACGCCACACTCACACACACACACACGCACACACACGCACGTCTTCCTCATAACAGCGCCTGTCCGTCCGGTCTGTCTCCAGTGTTTGCGGCAGATGGGGAAGCTGATGACGGAGTGCTGGGCCCACAACCCCGGCTCACGGCTCACGGCGCTGCGCGTTAAAAAGACGCTCGCCAAGATGTCGGAGTCACAGGACATCAAGCTGTGAGGCGTATGTCCGCCCCCCAAACACACAATGGACACACGCGTCCGAACGACGAGCTCGGACACACGCTCCCCCCCGGCCGGCCTTTTGGACCACAAGTCCCCACACACACACACACACGCGCACGCGCGTGCGGGACATCTGGAACTACTAACTGGAATACGCGCCTAGGGAGCTGGGGGACGCTTTGAAAAGGACATCGGTAACGAAGAGAGGATGTCATTTCATGGTCTTGTACGATTTGGGTCAGTCTCGAAAAGGAGTGAAACGTAAAAAAAAAAAAAAGTATCGTTTTAGAGACCAATTTAAGGGACTCCAAAACCAACTACTACGTGTGTTGCCTTGGCTAGAACGAGTTATACACAAACGGAGGTCCAGTTTGAAATGGCAATGTAGTTTCAGAGCTTTGTAAACAGGCTACTGACCTTAACTGTGGGTGGAAAGATACCAGCGCTTTCTGTGAAAGCTGATTGACCTGTGGGTGAAAGGGTCCTGAATATATGTGTATAAAGTATCAATGTGTAAGTGTAGCGCGTCGTTTAAAGCCCAGTCACACAACCGATGGTTTTGTTCATGTTTAAAGCCCAGGACTGAAAACTTGTTTCTGTTGTTTCTCTTTCACTTCCACAAACCGTTTTGCTTTTGATACACTGACTGACCGTATGTGAAGGCTCCATGTATGTTGAGGCCTTAAAAAAAAGTTTGTTTTTTTCTGGTTACGTCTGTCGAAAAAAGTAGAAAAAATGTTAAATCTTTTTCCCTATATATTGTCACTTGTTAAGATTTTATGAGAATAATAAAGTTTATATGGCCAAAACAATTCTGGATGGGGGGCTTTTGCGTCTAAATTAACTTTAATTCCTTCCGTTGTAGTCTGGTTCCCCATTTAAGATTAACACAGCTTTAACTGGAACTGATGTTTTAGATAATTGGCTTCACCTAACTGTTCATGCCTCATATAACAACAGCTTAACAGATGTTCGGGCTGGAGGTAGTACTATAACTTAGAACCACGAGAAGATATATATATATATATATATATATATATATATATATATATATATATATATATATATTTATTTATATGAAGAATAAAATAGGCCAGAAAAAGGTGGTCTGAAACACCAAGGTGGTCTCAGACCTGAAGGTGGTCTCAGACCGTGTGTTTGTCTGCCTAAGGGCAACAAAGAAATTTGTGCGTGAAGCTTTAACAAGGCACGCATCAACATTTACAGCAATAACCACACAAAAACAGATTCATTCTTAGTATTGCTTATAAATATAATTTATTAATTGTCTTAAAAATTCTTTCTTACACTTTGTACAGAAAACAATTAAGAGCGATAGCGAGAAGGGCAAACCGCAAGATAGAAGCGTGCCAGAATTAGCTATAATGGACCAATACTACCCGACATTAACAAACCAAAACACCCCTGATAGTAAAACAAAAGGAGAAGAATGCACAGCACAGCTTTAAATACACGCCTATCATGAGAAACAATGCCAGGTTTGCATAGTTGACACTGCCTTTACCAAAATAAAAACAAAAATCATACACAAACTGAAACCATACAAACTATCAACTATAACTTGTACTGCTGTTTTTTTTATATTACGAAATTTGCCAAATATAGACGACAGCACACAACTGTACATACTGTGTATAGAAAAGAAAAGTTTTTTTTTTTTACATTTCCTTTCCACTTTTTGAGACACTCATGGCATCTTATCTGAAGTCTCCCTTCACTCCCTCTATTGACCCTGTGTGTAGAAACAAGAGCGTGATGAATGGCCGGGATATGCAATGACACAAGGGCAGGCAGATCAAAATTACAACTTCATGTGGCATGCGATTCACCATGGGCTGAGAGAGAGAGAGAGAGAGAGAGAGAGAGAGAGAGAGAGAGAGAGAGAGAAAAAGAGAGAGGGATAAATGTTTAAAGTGAGGGAGAGAGAGAGAGAGAGAGAAAGAGAGAGCGAAAGAGAGAGGGATAAATGTATAAAGTGAGGGCGAGAGAGATCTTGAAAGAAAGATTGTGAAGAAAAAGTGTGAAACATTGGTCAAGCTTTTTTGACTGACATGCTCGGTTCTGAGAAATGAAGAACAAAACAATAACAGTTGAATGGATGGCGGTTCTCTCAAGCACTATAGCTCGCAGTGATTCAACAGGGATAACTGTACTTTGGTTGGGTATGTCGGCTTAGCAGGAATACAAATATATTTTGATTTTAATTTATGTATACACAAGGCCTAGGGGTCTAGACTGATACATCTGATTTGTGTATATCTGAATATGTTGCACCTGTATTCCTTTCAGACCTGTGTGTTTGGTTAAAAACGAAATGACAAAAACAACCCGTAACCCATAATTCATCAAGGAGCGCTCTTGCTGTTTAGACAGTTGCAGCATCAGGTAAACAAAAATACAATTCTCAATCTCTTACCTATCTCACCTGACGCATTGTACTTTTATATTTTGCTCCCTATCTCCTCCACAAACCAGTCAGTTTGCTTTTATATGGCGACTATTGAATAGTAGATGCCTTCATAACAATGTCTACATTGTGCCACTAGATGCTGCGAGACACACACACCCCAAAGCAGTATGGAGAAAACACTTTTAACTCCAGCTTCTGGATTGTTCATGGATTTTTCTGTCCATCTCACAGGAAGTTTATAATGTTTTGCGCTATCACAAACACCCTACATAACCTAAAGGCTAACCAAAACGAGGCTATGTAACCGTTTAGTTGATCTTCTTTCACATTCTTCAAAGCCAAAGCGCTCTGTCTCCCTGTAAACCCCAATGTAAGTAAGTTAAACCTAGAGTGTTCTTGGGACAGCACTGCCTCCTAGTGTGATAAAAAGGTTACTGCAACTCATTTTCGTATAGGCCTCAAGCGATTCTTGTCACATAGCAATCACCTGTGTTTCTATCAGAGAGATGTTACACTTCATTTTACACCTCTTGTTTTCTAGATGTTGATGAAATGAATGAAATAAATGTATTTAAATATAAAGAAATAATACATGTTATGAATGGCCTTTGTTGAACACAGAATAGGGGTCTACTTAAAAAAAATTGGCAACCATTAATATGTAACACCATTGATTTCCAAAACTTAAAAAGATGCAAATAAATCATAACATGATATCGATGTATATAAAGCCCCAAAAAAACAAACAATTAACTATGATATGCAGTTAATACAATAGCCATTAGGATGAGAATGATATTCATGTATTTACAATTTCTTGATCGCAACCAAATGCAACTGCTGCTATTCTTCAACAAGGCCACTGAACGGTGCTCGTGACAACGCAATGAAAGTCATGGAGGTGACGGCCACACATAAAGCAACCTGAAGGCATGTGTCAGGGAACACGACACACACATCAGACCAGAAGTCCCCCCGCATTCATCAAAATATGCCAGCTGTATTATGGCTCACCATTCCACAACCGTTGTTTTAAGAGGTATAATTAACAATTAACCCCTCCTTAGTTTGTCCCTTTGTCCTTTTGCCTTCCCGTGGAGCGTGCGGTCACAAAGTCACAAAATGAATCCTTTTCATCCGACGATACTGGGTACAGGCTACTCTTGTTATAGCGGTTGGAGTGGTTGCTAGGCAACCCGCCACCCTTCAGTGTGTGTCTTATGAGTCCTCTCATGGGGTGTTGAGCTGAAGCACTACGTCAAACGGGTCAAAACATCTCGATATCCACTCACGGGAGAAAGCGGATATTTACATTGTCTGCACCTTTTTTTTTTTTTTTTTACCCCCTAAGCTTTTTCAGAAGAAGAATACCATGTGGCACACGACACGGGTCAACAGATACAAACGAGAAATGAGCAGGCTTGCCTTCCTTAACAGTCACAAAAAAAATACTGTCACAATGAATGCCTCTGGGAAAAAAAAATAATAATAATCGGATTCGGGGCCTTCGGAATAAAACAAACAGACCGGGTGACCTTCCTGTCGGGACATTGAAAACGTAACGGACGTCACATCCGTCAGCCACAGAGAAGTCCATCTGACTGAGACCAGGGTCAGGACCTGGTTTGCTCAGACTGGTCCCTGCCGCGTGGCGAACACGAAAAAAAGCACTCACTCACGCAAAAAAAAAAAACAGACAGCGAAAAAAAAACAAAACCAAAACTCCACGATACACCGTGTTCCCTATAGGGAACGATATAAAGACGACAAGTTGTTCGGGGGGGAACCGGTTCAGCGGTGCCGGGTTCACAAGAGATGCGTTACCCCGTTATCCGAGCCCTCCCTCCTTCCTCTGCTCCGCCTTTACGGCTGGTCACCCGCTGCGCGCTTTCATTTTTCACATCCTTTATCGCCCCGCTTTTATTTTGTTACATCCTGTTTCCTCCACCCAAAGGGGAGTCCTCTCATCTTGCCCTGTCTTCCTTTGATAATATTCTCCTTCCTCCTGCGAGCGCGGCGGAGGAGGGAACGTCAAGGTCGGTTTCTTCTGCCTCGGTTTCTTATTTCCTATATGTTTGGGTGGACGGGGGGATGGATCCAGGGAACAGCTGTGTTGTGTAGCGGACACTGGGTGTTAGCCCGGTCCGTTTCATGTTTGTTCCTGTGGGCAGCCCATGGGCGCTGTTTGCCTTTCCTTGATGCTAACCCACGCGAAAAACAAAAAAGAGGACTTGGACATGCCTCTGCGAGATCAAACACACACACACACACACACACACACACACACACACACACACACACACACACCCACAGGTGTAGGCACGTACACACACTGTTTGACACGCATGCACACACACACACACACACACACAACCACACAGAGCAATGTTTGGCAGACCCCTGCGTAACAGTTCGGTCCGCCATGTTAGTATAAAGTCTCTGTACAGCCTTCTCCTTGTGTACACCTGGACTTCCTCTTCCTCCTCATCCTCTTCATCCTACTCCTCCTCCTCCTCCTCCTTCCCTGTCGAACCCGCTTTAGATATAAAAAAAAAAAATCCTTTCCCCCCTTGGTCGTTAATGTTTGCAACACCTCCAAGGTGACCGGCCATTTTTTCCTTTTTCTCTTTTAAAATGTGTGTGGGGCGGGGGGGGGTGGGTGGGTGGGGTGGGGCGTGGTCAGTGATCGGCCATCATCATCATGGAGGGCATGCTGTTGTCATGGCGACCCATCTCCTCCAGCACGGCCGCCAGCTCGTTGAGGTCTCCGTCGGGGAAGTGCTGTGCCTCCCACAGGTCCAGGATGACCCCCGTGGGGCTGGCCTTGGTGGCAAAGTAGTTCAGGTACCTGATGGGGGAGGGGGGGGGGGGGGGGGGGGGGAGGGGGAGGGCAGAGGGGGGGAGGGGGGGGGGGGGTGGAGAGACGAGGGGAGGTGATGTCAATATTTCTAAACAAAAGCGTTAATTATTCATTTTACGTTTAGTGCGTAACCTTTTTCCCTTCTTCTTCATCCTGCACTATGTACACTTTCCCATCTGCCATCTCTAGTGGCGTGAGTTATAGCGGCAGATGTTTTTAAAGTTGAGTTCTTTTTAGAAAAAATAAATTCAAGTTAGATTCGCGGAGGGGTGCGTTTTATGTCAGAGAAACTTTCTAGTTCAGATCTTTTTTTACAGAATATCTGCAGTAAAACGTGACATGGTGCAGGTGTAGGTGTAACTGCAGGTGTAACTGTAGCTCTAATATGAGACTGATGAGATTTCTTCTATTTTTAATAGTTTTGTTGTCCTTGTTGTTTTGTTTCCCATGATACGCACTTTGTATCACTGTTGCGCATGATCAACTGCTTGTGCTTGTGTGTGCGTGCAATCATTTCCCCCATAGAAGTCAAAAGAAGAGAGCGAAAGCCGTTGAGGGAACCAAACTATGAATGAATTTAGTCAGCTTTGAGGCATCTCTCTCAGGAAAGCCCCCCTGGCATTACACTGCACTGCGGATACTTGGGTTTGAACCCAGAACCTTTAGGCTGGGGCCGTCAAACCCCCCCCCCCCCCCCCCTCGACAAACCCTGGGACAATGGGACAACGGTGGACAGGGAAAAGAGAACGTTGTGCTAAGCGTGGCTGGAGAGAACCAGGATGTCTACGGCGTGATCCAGAACCACAACGAGAGCGCAGATGGCTGTGAGCGACGGCTCCGTCTCTCCTCTGAACAATTCATCAGCCACCTCATCAAGTATACATAGAGGAGGAAAACACGAGCGCGTGTTGTCGGCAACTTAAGGCACGCCCCACGCGTCCAGCACAACTGGAACATCGGCGGCTGCTGATGTTCTATGCACGGCGGGAAGCTGATGCTGCACAAAGACGTGTGAGAACCTCCTGCCCTCCTGTGTGCTGCGGGCGGTCGAATGCGTCTCGTCTGCTTTCTGTTCCCTCCTCTTACAATCTCGTCGTTGTTTTTCAGATGTGCTGAGCTGAGCTGAACTGAAGTCAAAGTCGTTAAATGATATGATCGTGATTATGTGTCTGCTTGTGTCTGTATAGGAGAGGGGTAGACAAAAACAGTGTTTGTGTAGTTGTGAGTGTTTTTTTTTTTATTAGCTATGGGTATTAATGTGTGTGGCTGGGTTTGCGAGTGTGTGAGTCAGACATTATTTTTGTATGCATTTATTTGTGTGGTTTATGCGTTTAAGGGGATTAGGGCACAAAAATATGTAATCTCCTTATGTCAACGTGTTCTCCTAATTGCTGTGGCTTCTCCTAAACATCTGACACTCGGGTCTCCTGTGCCGAAAACCGAACCAAAACAACCCCAAAACTAACACACGCGACATTTGTGTTTCCACAGCGATGGCTCTGCCCTGGCCTCACCTGTCCAGGCGGAGCTTGTGAGCCAGCATCCTCCAGTCGTTGCCTCTGGTCTGGGGCGCGTCCAGGCTGCCACACAGCTTCTGTCGGATGGACAGGGGGATGCGGAAGGCGTTGGGCCCCACCAGAGCCGTGATGTTGCTGGCCGGGTCCATCAGGGACGTGTCTATGCACTGGACGTCCTGCGAAAAAAAGGAGACATTTGCAGCAGGGATAATGCTTTAGTATGGGACATAACACAAAATCTCCCATTTGAAATATTCTTTTTCTGAAGAGCTCCCAATATGGTGTGTGAGCAGCAGGAATGAATCAGACATGTGGGGAATGGCTCACACACACACACACGCACACACAACCGCGCACACACACACACACACACACACACACACACACACGCCATATCTAACTTGGCAACATCTAACATCTGGACCGCATGATTCTCCATCAGAGGTTGTTTGACAGAGAGAAAACAGTACCAGTCGGTCAAGCTGGCCTGCGCGGCGTTAAATCACATGACTAAAAGCACCGCGAGCAGCACGCTGCAGCGGGCGGACGTCGGACGCGTAAATCAACCGCCTTGGAGGTCCGAAGACCTGCAGCTCTTTCCTCTGTGCGTCCTCTCTCTCTCTCTCTCTCTCTCATTAATCAACCTCTCTCTCCCGTGCGCGGGAGAGAGAAGGCTCTAATGAATGGGACTTGGCAACAGAGGGGGGTGGCCCTGCCATTACTGATGCAAATGATTAGTATTTTACACCGTCTACTTAGTGGTGGTGGAGGTGGAGGTGGGGTGGGGTCGGGGGGGGGTGGGGGGTTCTTAAAAGGAGCAAGTGATGGATGCGTAGAGGAGTCATCTCCATTTTGTTTCCCCAGCTGAACTCATACGTGGTAAATCTGTCCTTTTATTCGTGTATTTTTTTTTGTGTAAGAGCAGCCCGCCGATTGGCTGAGCGGGGAGGACACATAAAGAACGAGGAGGTGAACGGGAGGATAGAGAGCGGCTTCGCAGGAGGAGCCAAGGAGTTACGGAGTTCATCCGAATAAAGAGCGCAGACGGAATAACACGTGACGTCGCGCACATTCCGCGCCGTGGTCTTGGTGCTTTTATTCCATTATCATGAGAATGACGACCGACTGCTGATGGTGTTTTTTTTTTCTGAAGATGTTTCGGTCAGAAACGTTCTCCGAGATGGCGGGGGCCCGGAGACTTCTCTTCCTGAACTCCAGACAACATGATGACGGAAAACCCTTAAGTCACTTGCAATAAGTCTGGGTTCCGATTTTTATTTTTTTTTTCTTCCTTTTTTCCCCCCCTGCACTCATTTCCACCAATCAAAATGCATATCCACACCGGGACTCAGACACGGGCTTACTGGTGCACCAGGGATCAGGAGGAGACACTGTGACAGACAGACAGCGAGCTTAGAGGGTGGATGTCATGCTAAAGCTGTGATCAGAAAACTATCTCAGCATAATCAACCACTGGCGAGCGCTGAGACACCCACTCGACGACAGACGACGTCGCGCTACTTAGTGATATAAATCCCGCGTTGAGACGCGTCGCGCCGACAGCTTCTCATGGTTTCACCACCGTCTTTATCGGGAAGGAACGAGGGACGACGGACGCAACGGTATGATCCGTGGTACAGGAGACAGTGGGAGTACTGGATGACCTCGGGCACTGACGCTGACACGCACATACCCACACACACACACACACACACACACACACACACACACACACGTGGCTACAGCCACGGCTATCTTGTAAAATCATTCAAATTATTCAGAACACATCATGTGACACGCCCACGTAGCCCCCCACCCCATCACGCCCCACAAATGAATAATTGAGCAGCAGTCTCCAGACCAGTTTGAAGAAGGTCAAAGGAGTGAAACTAAATAAATAGGTGACACTGAGACCTCGTAGGCAAAAAAAAAACGAAGACGGGAGCAAAATGAAGTAGAGAAAGTATGAGGGTCGCAGATCGCATTCGAAAGATCAAAAGTATGAGGGCCCTCGCTCTCTCACTCAAACACTCAAACACATATATATAGCACATACGCTATTAATATAGTGTATTCTCTCTCTCTCTCTCTCTCTCTCTCTCTCTCTCTCTCTCTCTCTCTCTCTCTCTCTCTCTCTCTCTCTCTCTCTCTCTCTCTCTCTCTCTCTCTCTCTCTCTCTCTCTCTCTCTCTCTCTCTCCTCACCTCCTCCAGTGTGTTGCTGAGCTGGAAGATCTGGCCCTCCCCCTCCACCTGCCGGACACAGAGCTTGCAGCAGAGCTCCGACGTGGCGGCGCTCAGCCTCTCCAGGGTGAACGTACAGTGGAGCGTCCTCTGGCTGCCGCCCCACACCTGGTAGAAGGAGATCTCCTGGACGACACAAACAGAAGCGCAAGAGACACACACACACACACACACACACACACACACACACACACACACACACACACACATATAGGGACGCAAACACACACACACACACACACACATTGAGGGACACAAACACACAGGGACGCACACACACACACACACACACACACACACACACACACACAGGCAGACAGAGACACACACACACACACACACACACACACACACACACACAAAGATGGTTTAAGTTATTTTTATAAATCAGAATGGAGATAGTACATCAAATGCACGTTCAAAAAGCTTTCTACCAAAGCATTCTACCAAAGCATGTGTCATCAAATGAAGTGATGCAAGGCGGTTTCCCGAAAGTGATACACTCAACCGCAGTTCATGTCTTTGATTCAACCGTTATCTATTCTCTGGCTGAGGGTGTGTAGCTCTTTCACAAGAGAGACATGATTGAAGCTGAAAATGATGGAGACTACACACTTTTTGTATTGATTTGAGAAAAAAATCGGTTTAAATATATAAACAATATACAGAGACACTGGAATAATTCAGAAGACGTTGGGAAATGTAGAGTATAAGGAAAAGAAAAGAAAAAGTAAAAAGGAAATGTCACCCACAATTATAAAAAAGAAAAATATATATACACCAGGAGAATGTTCTCGTGCAACCACTTCATACGCAAAATATAAGAAAGTGAGAGCGCTCTTTAAGATTCATCCACAATTTGAACAGTCCTTGAGTTTCTGTGTAGAACCAAAATGAATACAGTGCAGCAGAACAGACGTCGTGAAAATAAACTATAAAATGAATGTGTTCTTTGTTAACATTTGTGTGATAAACATCGCCACCCCCCCTATGCTAGCCTTCGGCAAGTTCTCAACAAAAAGATGCCATCGACCATTTATAGTTATATGTTCCTACTATGAATGAGTGAGTGAGCAATGAGAGAGAGAGAGAGAGAGAGAGAGAGAGAGAGAGGGAGAGAGACACAGCACGTGGGAGAGAAATGGAGAGAACGAGAGAGAGAGGGATACACTGTAGAGAGAAAGAGATTGCTATATATATATATATATATATATATAATATGGATGGATAGATAGAAAGAGACATCCAGTGATAGGAGGGAGAGGACGTGAGGGAGATATATATATATATATATATATATATACGTATATATAGACCCTTTTACAGTTGACAAACAATAGTGATGTGTGTCGGGTGTGTGTGCACAATGAGGCAAAAACAGTGTGGCATAATGCAATGGTTTGTCAAAGAGCACAGGGGCACTGAACCTAAACAAATTGAATTTGAAAAAATGGTGAGCGACTTTTCCAGATCTGTTTGCATTTAGACCGTTTGTGGAAGACAAGCAACTGACTCACTATTCAGTGGACAGACGCATGAGTGTGAGGGAGAAACAGAGTGTGTACACCAGACAGACATTAAGAGCATACTGGTCTCTAGCTCTGCCATGTCCCATTAACATAAGTCACGCTTCTGTACGAGTCGAGTATAGCGAAAATGCATTGAATCTTTTTGAGTATTGAACGCATTGAACGTTTTTCCTTAGACGGTCGTCAATAAAAATCTTGAATCATGAATGATTATAAAGGTGTTTATTTCTATATTTTAATCAAGTGAGGGCGCGTCTGATGTTCTGAGAGCAGCTCTTCTTGAGTGGCTCAACACAGCCACCGTTCTTTGAGAGAGAGACGGGAATGAACTTTATTTTCTGGGGAGATTTTATTATACCCTGGTGGGATAGAAGACTGCTAGGAAGGAATCAAACCATGCTTTCAATTTCAGCCAGTGACAATCGTCGACAATTGTCATACATTCAGACACATAACAACCTGCTATTTTGATGCTGCCAACAGCTTTAATCCAATGTATAAATTCTGACAATCGTCTGAATGAATGGGGCATAGCGCTTGATCTTTTGCCCAAAAGTGCTCTAATATTTATTATGACGCAGACTGAAAAAGGATAGAGATAGAGAGAGACAGAGAGAGAGCGAGAGCAAGAGCGAGAGAGAGAGAGAGAGAGAGCGAGAGAGGCTTCAGACCTGGTACTTGGCGATGAGCTTGCTCCTCCAGTGTGTGTGCGGTACGTCGTGGACGGACAGTCTCAGGTTGTGCGTGCTGTCTTTGAAGTTCAGAGTCTTGGGTTCATCCAGCAGCTTTCCGCCCATCTGCGTCTCCATCTGCAGCACCTCCTGCAGATCCACAGACAACAAACAGCCCTAACCGTTACCACTCTGAAGGCCACCGCCGACACGTTGAGTTGTTGTGAGCGGCATTCACACACCCAATTTGTCTGTCAGCGGAAGGAGAAATAAGTGGCACACAGCGGGTGGCGGGGGGTCAGAATGCGATTTGAACCTGTAGGATTTGATGGGACGAGCGGAAGTGTTTCCTGCGTTTTGGGTTCTTCACGCTTTGTTGCCTGCAGAGTGCTTTGGTCGGATGATGTGATCTACTAAATGGAAGATCAACTGCTCTTTGTCGCCTCGGAAACAAAGTGTGCCGACTGATTTCTCATGGGAGCGATCGCTAAATAACCTAATAAATAGCGCACTCCCACAGGTGGTTTTAGTATGTGCTGCTGGGTAGTGTCTTAAGGGGATAACGTTGTTTGGATTCAATTCTAGGCTTCCATCAGACACCTAATGATGAAAGCTTATTACAAAAATAATACATTCTGAGTATTAATTGATATAAAAGAGTACAAATATGATATGTTTTATCGCTCTTCTGACTGGGATTCAATTGATATTCTTCACTGATGATGAACTCCAGAGTGACTAATGGGATCACGCGGATCGGAATGTCGTGCTGTTTAACCTCCATTAATTCAATCCCTATTATAAGATCCCCAACCTCTATTACCATATGGTCAAGCATTTCATTTCACTTATCATATTTAATATTTAATATGACAAATCAAGTGTTTAAAAACAAATTTCCCTTCATAGTCTTGATGTTGTATGCACATCTTTTAAGCAATCTTCTTAAAACATATATAAATATATATTTTTATTTTTAATTCATGTGCTATTTTTGGTGCCCTTATAAACAGCACAGTGAAGAGACACAGGAAAGCGGGTTTGAGAAGAGAGGGGAAGACATCACGTCGCAAAGGACCACAGGGTGGGAATCGAACCTGGATTGTTTTCATCATAAGTTTGCCTACGCGTTGAGCCACGGCGCCGGCCCGTCTTCCGACGAATTCTATAGCTCATGGAGCTCTTCGTCATTTTGTCTGCGGCGCTTCACAACCTACTTCCTGCCAAACATATCCTAACAGGACGGATGAATCGGACCGCGTTTAGAGCTGCTCCTCTTCTCTCCTCTCCTGTATCTTCTATGATGTCTGTGAGCTCCGGCTGGCAGTGTGTGTGTGCAGAACTGTCTCCCTCTCTCTCTCGCTGTGCCCAACTGTTCAATAAAACATCCGGAGCTTCGGGCCTGCACCCTGCGGAGCAGCGCTCCTCCACCCCCTCAGCCGACCATCATCTTTTTATTCAGTGATTTTTTTTTTACATTGACTTTTTGGATATAAAAGCTAGCGATGGCAACGATGAGGCCACGACGCTGTAACCTGGCCACGTCCTCTTGAAGCACACACACACACACACACGTACACACGTGCACACGTGTGTGCGATCTCTCACACACACACACACACACACACACACACACACACACACACGCCAACGCGCTCACTCACATGTGCACATGAACTCAAACACACTGTTGCATATGCATGCACTCACACACACACACACACACACACACACACACACACACACACACACACACACACCCACACCCGCATTTGCATGTACACATAATCACAAACACGCACGTGCATATGCATTCACTCACCCACCCACACACACACCCACACACACACACACACACACACACACACACACACACGCGCGCGCGCGCGCACGCACAAACACACACAAACACACGTGCGTATTATGCATGCACTCACCCACGCACACGCACACACACACATACACACCACACACACACACACACACACACACACACACACACACACACACACACACACACACACACACACACACACACACACACACACACAACAAACACTCACTTACTGGGAGGTCAATGTCAAACCGATAACGTGAGCATCATGAGACGCCGAGGTGTTTGTGGGTGTTTGTGCGTGTTTACGGGCCGGATGTGCGCACCCGCAAAACCAACACACACACACACACACACACACGCACAGCGTTATTATTTTTATTCTCAAAGTGTGTGTAGCCTCAGAGCGATCCGTGTCTTCAGATGCCTCCCACACCGGGTCGGGAAATAATCGATTTCCCCCCCGCTCTGTCATCTTCCCACGCGGACGCCCCGCGCTACGCCCTGCAGTGCGGCGCTTCTTGCAACGGCAGCCAGCAACTTTACGCAACACAAAGGCTCAATCATTACAGAAGTCCGACCCCTGAACCCCGCTCTCCCGTCTCCGAACTCCGGTGCGCTCGCTTGAAATAGTAATGAAAGCGGCGAAAGTGTGTGTGCGCACGTGCGCGAAGAACATGTGTGCATGCGTGCGTGTGCGTGCACGCACACACACACACACACACACACACACACTGGCACGTAACTTGGCATACAACTTAGGATACACTGACATGCTTGTCAAGCCTGCCTACGTTCCCAATGTTAATCGCTTTTTTTTTTTAAGTTTTGAATTGAACCTCTGCCAGTTTGACATTGCTTGATCCTGTGTTTTGATCGCTTAACAACTCATTCTCCCAGAAGATCCGGAGGCGGGAGAAATACTGAAATTACAATCAGTAAATGCAAGTTCTATTCAAACCATAACTCTTTTTGATTTAAAAACACACATTTCAAGTGAAACTGTGCAGGGATGAGCAGGTAGTTGTCGATGCTATTTAAATTGAGCTAGCTGTATATACTGTATGGTGTATGATATATGTCATACGGAATTTGCAATTAAGTCACTATGGAAAATATCATAGATGAAAAAAATCTATAGCAATTCAAAGTGAGGAATGGGATTTGTGTATATGTGTGTATATATGTGTGGGTGTATGCATATAAATCTGTGTGTGTGTTTGTGTGTGCCAAATATGTTTGCATGTGCATGCCGTTTTTGCAAACGTTTTTGCATGTATGTGTGGTATGTGTGCATGCATGTGTGTGTATGTGTGTGTGCGCGCATTAATGCGTGCTCATATATGCATGTGTTTGAGCATATTTGCGTGCATGCGTGTATGTGTATGTGTGCACAGGCATGTGTGTTTGTTTGTGTAGTAGAGCCTTCCTTAAGTGCTGCCTGCGTGTCTTCCAGGCAATAGACCCTGATGTGGTATTTGTGCGTGCGTGCGTTTGTGCATGCGTGAATGCGTGTGTGTGTGTGTAGTAGGCCCCACCTTAAGTGCTGCCTGAGTGTCGTCCGGGCAGTAGACCCTGATGAGATATTTGTGCGTGCGTGCGTTTGTGCATGTGTGAATGCGTGTGCGCGTGCAGTAGGCCCTACCTTGAGTGTGTCCTGCGTGTCGTCCAGGCAGTAGACCCGGATGTGGTAGTCGAGCGAGGTGCAGGACACCGGCCCGAACACCGCTAGTTTGAGTCTCTTGGCCGCCGCCTTGCCCACCGACTGGCCCACCAGGCAGTAGGTCCCCAGGGTCTCCGTGAGGATGTGGCACGCCTCCGAGTCCATCTGCACGTAGCAGGGGGTGGTGAAGTTCTCCTCTCCCACCACCACCACGTCCTGGAAGACACACACACACACACACACACACACAAACACACACACAGACGCATAAAAAATGCATTAAGTCATGTTTCTGTTTGTTTCTGTAGAACACACATACAAACACACATCAAGTCATACACTCTTGTCGTAACACACTTTAGTCTGACACACACACACGCAGACACAAACATCCTAACCCTGAAGTCCATTCTCTGTAGTTGGGCATCCTTGTATCCAGGATCCACACAGACGAGGCCGCGTATTTCAGTTTGGTTCGACAAATATAAACAACTGACCATGCATGGTGCCCCTTGTGATGGTGAAGCACTCTCCATCTTGCAAACATAGAAACACTTGTGAAGAACGCCAAGCAGACGCATGAAGTACGACTAACGTTTTTTTTTTTTTTATTAACAAAGGGACAGCCCATAATGCAACATTTGCTCTAATCTCCCCGGGCTTCAATTCACTTAATAACAAGACGGTAAACACGATGGCGCGACTCCCCTTTTGTCGGGCCCCTACTCCAGTTCCGGCGGAACATAATGAACGGGTTGACTCGCCCGGAGGGCTCCGATTCTATGCACTCCATTCATCGAGGCTTTGAGCGGCGTTTCCAGATGCGGTCGCGGTACCGGGGGGGGGGGGGGGGGGGGGGGGGGGGGCCCGGGTGCCTCTTATCAGAGTTCAATTAACCAGAGTCGACGGCGGCGGCGGCAGCGGCGGCGGCGCTCATTGTGGAGCCTGTTGTCAAGTGACCTGTGTTTAACCGTCCGTCAGTGAGCGGCTGCTCGCGTCCCTGCCAGGGTTCTGTCGCCGCCGTGACTTATGACAAATCTATAGTGCTCTGTGGGGCTGGCGCGCCGAGGAGGAGGAGGAGGAGGAGGAGGAGGAGGAGGAGGATGTGCAAACAGACAGCAATCTCTTAGAACACCTATTGAATTTCCCATTAGCTTGCATCCATGAGCATTCCGGTGGGGTTGCGGTGGAGTGCGCGTGGAGTGAGCGCATGCGCGTGCACGTGTGCCTGCCTGCGTGTGCGCGTGCGTGCGTGCGTGTGCATGTATGTGCGCACGTTTTATTTGTGTGTACGTGCACACAAGTCTCCAACTTGTGTTCACTTACGTGTCTCCATCTCTATCTCTAATGCATACGTGCAGTTATTGCGTCTGTCTCGCTCCCCCATAAATGC
Source organism: Micromesistius poutassou (assembly GCF_964030765.1). Taxonomy (NCBI): domain Eukaryota; kingdom Metazoa; phylum Chordata; class Actinopteri; order Gadiformes; family Gadidae; genus Micromesistius; species Micromesistius poutassou. The sequence goes on along the minus strand of NC_140275.1, from coordinate 11,257,520 downwards.
ATGATCAAAAAATATTGAGCGTCGAGTCACAGTGTATGCAGGGCTGTGTTTCCCACAGATGAGTGGAATCGATTGCCGCACGGCGGGAGACCAATAGCGTCTGAATCAGTGATTACTAGTGGCCACGACGCAAGGCCGCACCCCTCTCCCCCCCCCTCCCCCCCCCCCTCCCTCTCCCCTATCCCTGACGTGAGGTGAATTCAATGCCCCTGCTCTCTGGATTGTGATGTGCCGGCTTTTTGGGGGTTATTCTGCGGTGGTAGTGCTGCTGTCTTGTGACCTTGTGCTTTGCGTTGTTGTTGTTGTTGTTGTTGTTGTTGTTGTTGCCGTGGTCCAGGCAGAGGGAGGTAAGTTCCGGTGGGAAAGAAGAAACACTTAGGAACACAAAATGCACCGTGTGATGAAATGAACCCTTCTTTCTTTCCACTTTTTCTCTCTTCCTGCCTACGCAGTTTTCTCACTTGCTTGCCTGCTTATCCTGCCTTTCTCTCTATCCCTCCCTCTCAGTCTCTCTCTCCACCCCCCTCTCTCTCTGGGTGAATAAACAGCACACCGGCTCACATAGACAGAGGAGCATGTCTTATGCATGGCTAATTGTGCAGAGACACTGTGTTCTGCTGTGATAAGGCGCAGGAAAGCTTCGTACAGGGACCTTGTGGACACACTGATGATTGCAAGACAGCCTTATCACACACGCACGCACGCACACAAACGCGCACACACACACACACAGACACACACACTCACACGTACGTACACATTGATACACAGACAGACATGTACACGCATGCCCAAAGAGAGATGTGTATGCAAAATCAGCAGGCACACACACACACACACACACACACACACACACAAACACACACACACACGTCCTGCTGAGGTGTACACTGCTGGGAGAAAGTGAGTAGAACTGAAGGCAGGGAGAGGGAGATGACGAGAGAGAGAGAAGGAGCGAGAGAGAGAGAGAGAGAGAGAGAGAGAGAGAGCGAGAGAAGAAGCAAGAGAGAGAGAGAGAGAGGAGGCACAACAAATTGAGTCTGATAGGAGTCCTGCTTTCAGAGAACGCCTGTAGCCTCTTTGTATGTCCACTAAATCTATCCTTCTTTTCCCTATTTCCCCTCCATACCATTCATGTGTGAATGTGCCTGTGGTGTGATCAGACAGTCCAAGGCCAGACTGAATGTACGACTGTGTGAGCAACATGCAAGGGCTGCGCACAAATGCCACTTTCCAGCATTGCGTATGTGCTCTTGAGGAAGGGGTGGTTGTGTGTGCGCACGTGTTTTGTGTTTTCGTGTCTTGCCGTTCATGCACCAATGGTTCCTGTGTGTGTGTGTGTGTGTGTGTGTGCGTGTGTGTGTGTGTGTGTGTGTGTGTGTGTGTGTGTGTCTGGGAAATGATTGTTGATTAGCTGATACCCAGGTGACAGCGATGCTGACGACCGTGTCACAGTGAAAACACACCGCCTCACCAAGGGCCCTGAGCAATTATTAGAATAACAAGAAAACCAAATGACACATTTCTCTCTCTCTCTCTCTCTCCCCTATGTATCTCTCTTTCCCTCTGTCCCTCTCTCTCCCTCTGTATCTCTCTTTCCTCATTTCTCTCTCTCTTACTCACACATAGCGATATGCACGCACACAAACACACACACACACACACACACACACACACACACACACACACACACACACACACACACAGCTGCAGCAGCAGCAGCAGCAGGGCGCGTTGGGTGGAGGTGTGAGCTCTCACCTCCCACTCCCCCATGGCCAGCTGGCTCTTGAGCTGGATCAGCCAGTCCTCCTGGTCCGTGTCGGCACAGTGGTGGATGGTGAGGATGACCGGCCTGGTCAGCAGGGCCCCCGGGGGCCCGCAGCTCACCACCGGGCTCAGCACCGTCTGGACGTCCTCCACCGGAGGCCTGGAGGGGGATGGAGGGGGTGGTAGGGGTGGAGATAGAGGTGGAGATAGAGGTGGAGAGAGGGGTGGAGATAGAGGTGGAGATAGGGGTGGAGATAGGGGTGGAGATAGAGGTGGAGAGAGGGGAGGAGAGAGGGGTGGAGAGAGGGATGGAGAGAGGAGTGGAGATAGGGGTGAGGATAGAGGTGGAGAGAGGGGTGGAGAGAGGGGTGGAGAGGGACATTTGGATAGGTCAGGTGACACGTTTGAAGCAACTTTCATCATCATGTCATCATTTCGAAGACGCTATCCGAAGCGCCTGCATTCAGATCCTGGACAGAGCAGGTCAGGTACAGGGCGTGGCCGCTCGGGGACCTACGAGTGAGACAAACACCCCTTACCACTCCAGCGTCCTGCCCCCCCTGTTGACCCTGTGTAATCCTGCGCAGGGAACATTGATAAAGCAGGGCATTACCACGGGTGGGGGGTGGGGGGGGGGGGGGGATGAGGCGGTTCCACTCCCAACGGAGGGCTGTAGCCGGCACTGGAGCAACGAGCGGACACACAGGGCCCCTACTGTGTGACTGCAGCGACACCACTTCCAGCCCCGCTGCCCCTTATCTGATCGGCGGGTTCGGCGGCGAGATGGATCACCTGACACGGTAATCCCAGTCCCAGCACCCCCCAAAAAAAAAAAAAGAGAGGGGAGTAATGGAGAAGATAAGCGGACGTATGCGACAGGTGCGGCCGCAGAGAGGAATCACACACGTATTGGTTACGCCGACGAGAAACCGAACACAGCCAGGCTGAGCTGTAGCGATGGGCTAATGAGAAAATAAAGCCGGGGGGTTGACCTTAACACTTAGCTGGCTCCCCCTGACGGCGCCGCAGCCGGGGCGGCGACGAGGAGTCAGCGTGATGCTCGAAGGAGCGTTACCGGGCGGGCAGCCGAGCCAGGTGTCCGGATGGGTTTCTCCCAGCTCGGGGGGGTTTTTCGAGCGCTGAGTGCTGAATAGAGGGGTTCAGTGGTTCCCGTTTAACTCGGACCCAGATGTTCAATTGTACATCCTAATATCTCGACAGGAAAGCTTTTTTGTCTCCGACCAAAGGGGGGAAAAAAAAAAAGAGAGCAGAAAAAGCTCCCGATTTTAAGAGGATTCTACAGGCAGCGGTCCCGATCGGCTGGCCTAGATATCTGTTGACGTTCATGGACTCACATTCAAGGAGAGGGTCGCGCGGCAGACGGCCGTGAATCACGGACGAGCGTGCAGCATGGGAAGCATACATGTGATTCATACGCGAGTCACATGTAGGAACCGAAGGCCGTCAACCGCGTGGCTCCTCAAAGCTTCTGATCGACTGAGTCACGGCCCGACACAAAGGGAAAACAACTCGCACGCAGAGAACACAGAGGATAACTGCGTAACCAAGCACCGACCCTGCCCACTGCGGAGCCGGTGGGGTGGGGGGGGGGTGGGGGGTGGGGGGGGGCCTGACCTCAAGGAACCCGATCGATTCTTACACTGACGTTTAATATTGCATAAATACACACAATCTGTGGGAATGGGGAACTGTCAGGGACCCGGGGAAGGGAGCAGATTGACACAATCTGTAGGCTAGAATCTAAATGAGCCGGTGAGACCGATGGGCAGACGGTCCCGTCCCGGCCCAGGTCGATGGTGGACTCTTGATTATGTCTCTGTCTATTGATCGAGATGAGGAGATTGAGGCTGTAAGGCTGTCGCATGTTGCATGGACTGGATAAAGCATAGAGCACGTACTATTGACTCGGAGGAGAAGGCAGAGGGCAGGGTGGGTGGGTACAAGGATATCTACAAGGTGTTCTGACCTATTGTGTACCCGGCAATTTATGGCTAACCATCGAGTGTGTGTAATGCCACAGACTGCTCGCTTAGTCTCTCTCTCTCTCTCTCACTTGTTCACTCACTCACTTGCTCACTCTCTCTCTCTCTCTCTCTCTCTCTCTCACACTCTCACTCACTCTTCATATGAAATTAAATGAAATGTGCAATCACTGTAACTAATAGGAACATGTTGAGGGTCGCAATATATTCTATCATTTTCTAATTTTGTTAGGAGCAGCGAAGTGGATATAATCAGCCTGAAACTCGATATCTCCCAAAGGTCAACTTTGAGAGAGATTATATGTCTGTGTTACTTTATAATTAGATTGCATAAGTTGCACAATAATATACTATTTTTTTCCGACGGTTTTAAATCAGGTGGTCGCAGGTACCGACCTTTACCCTAACCCGGGTACGACCATCTCAATGTAAACTGCTCATGTGACACTCTCCAATCGTTACCAGGACTCAGGAGACAGGCCCCTGGGGTGAGGATGTCACTGTGCACACTAAGGTCTCGCTGTGTCATCAGCTCATGTCATCACATCATACCCACATAGACACACGCCCACATAGAGAAAGAGATGGAGAGAGTGACAGAGAGAAAGAGAGGGGGAGAGAGACAGATGGAGAGAGAGAGAGAGAGAGAGAGAGAGAGAGAGAGAGAGAGAGAGAGAGAGAGAGAGAGAGAGAGAGAGAGAGAGAGAGAGAGAGAGAAAGAGAGGAGGAGAGAGACAGATGGAGAGAGAGATAGAGAGAGAGTGAGCGAGAGAGAGAGAGAAAGAGAGGGGGAGAGAGACAGACGGGGAGAGAGAGAGAGAGAGAGAGAGAGAGAGAGAGAGAAAGCGAGAGAGAGAGAGACAGCTGAAGACAGCAAGAGACAGAGACAGTGCGAGAGAGTGAACGTGAGAGACAGTGCAAGAAAGTAACGGACAGTGAGAGAGTGAGAGAGAGAGTGAGAGAGAGAGAGAGAGAGAAAGAGAGAGAGAGAGAGAGAGAGAAAGAGAGAGAGAGAGAGAGAGAGAGAGAGAGAATGAGAGAGAAAGCGAGGCAGACTTACTTTAAGCTGTCCTTCCTGTGCACGGTCACATACATCTCATAGACTCGACCCTGCGGCACTGCTCCTGCTGGGACTAGCAGACTCACACCTGCAGGAGGGAGAGAGGGAGGGAGGGAGGGAGGGAGGGAGATGGATGAAAGGATTATGGAGTAAAATGGGAGACAGGAATGCCAATATTAAAAAAAGAACACTTTCATCTAATAATACTTAATCACACGATGCAAAGCGGCATTGGGCACAACAAATTAAGTTTCAGAATAAACTGTAAAATATCTGCATTAAGGCCAGCGCACCAATAGGGTTGCCCTACATTTCTAATTATGTGAAGCCAAAGTGATTGATATTTTTAATCATGAATTATAATTAAATCATGTTTGCCTTTAATCAGTTTGTTTGGCTACTACTACTACTATTTCTATGTCCCATGTCCATTGCGTTCACAACTTTCTCTCTCCAAATTGTCTATTGTCTATCTTTAATTAACTTAAACTGACCAAACATAAGAAATGTCAAAGTGTTTTGTTGGTATTCAAATGTTATTCATCGCTTGCCCTGGTATTTCCCACATAGTATGTTAGGCTAAACTAGTATCATAAGAGGTAGTAGTACAATACGTAAATTATAGAACCCCACTGTATTTGCTCATGTTGTCATTCCTGGGTTTTATGCTTTTACTTTAGAGGTCTGCCTCAGGATAAAACTCTGTGCAAGTATTTATTTCACTGGGAAATATGTCTTCTGCGTTAACATTAAACCAAACATTTCCCTAAGAGCAGTGCGTCCTCCATGGAGCACATAGAGAAAATACCCTGAAGAACATTGACACGGACACAGGAAGAACTCGCTGATGTGAAACAAAAACCATCGATTCAAACTCACAACCTTAAAATATGTGAACCAAAAACCTGAGATGGTATCAATGTGCCGTTGATTAGGCTCAAATCTGTACTTGGAGATCCAATATTGTTATGGCAACCATCCACCCACACATCTCTGGGAAACTGTATTCTACACGACTCCTATCAATAAACACCTTCTTGTGTTTTTGCATGTGTGTGTGTGTGTGTGTGTTTCTGAATGTGTGTGTGTGTGTGTGTGTATGTGTGTGTGTGTGTTTCTGAATGTGTGTGTGTGTGTGTGTGTGTGTGCATGTGTGTGTTTCTGCATGTGTGTGTTTGTGTGTTTGTACTTGTCTGTGTTTCTGCATGTGTGTGTGCATGTGTGTGTGTGTGTGTGTGTGTGTGTGTGCATGTGTGTGTTTCTGCGTGTGTGTGTGTGTGTGTGTGTGTGCATGTGTGTGTTTCTGCATGTGTGTATGTGTCCGTGTGTGTGTGTGTGTGCGCATGCGTGCGTGCGTGTGTCCACCAATGTACCAGAGTTGGGCACGATGAGGTGTCCCCCCTGGTAGTTGAAGGAGCCGTGCGCGGTGCACGAGGGGTCCCGCGTCCTGGCCAGGCTCTGGTTCCGGAGGTTCATGGTGTCACTGTTGTCCAGGAGGGACTGGGTCACCTAGGCAACGGGATGGAGGAGATGGCAACGGAACGTTCAGCCATCGGTGCGATCGTCATCGCAAACAGTTTCAGAGCCAAAATCTAAGCATCTCTGATGTGCCTCTGTGTTCGGAGCCCACTCGTGCTCTCAGGTCCTCAGACACCGCTCGACCCTTGTTATGAAGCAGCACAGGCTCTCGGCGTCGGCGTGGCCAACGCCCTCCTGCGGAGCTGAGTGCTGAAGCCCAACCCGGTGTTGGTGCTCACCTATGGCGTAGTGGAAAGCTTGGATGCTCCACCTTAAAAATGGGCTCAAAGTGAATTCTCTCTACACTTTTACCCAGGTGACGCTGCGCTCTCGAAACGCCTGCGAGCAGATTACAGCTTTGTTTGACGTCGCAACAGCAGAAGCCTGTGAAGCCTAAATCCACGTTTTATGTGATAAAAGCTCTGCACTGCTGTCTGTTGGTTGGCTTTATTTCGAACCCCTAACCCAGCGTTCCGGCGCTTTGCTGGACACTGGTGGGTTGACTGCTTTACCGTTCCCAGGGTGCCTACCGAGCAGCTTTTTGTTTTTATGCACCATATAACTGGAAGAAGCTTCCAGAAGGGGGCTGGCGCCACACTGTTGCGATGTACTTTTATATCAGGGCTCAAAGCGGTTTCTTTCTCCGTAGCTATATATGAAAAAGTCTACACCAGCATATTTATTCTTTCATTTTACACTTCCTATTTAAAATAATTTCCTTCAATTTATATAACGTATATAGGATATTTTAGGTTATATTTTAAAGAAACAATGTTTAAAAAACATTTAAATATTATTCAATACTACAAATTACATACACTGACTAATATTAAGGGGCCATTATAAGTTATATAGACTTATGTTAAGTAATATATAATGCATATTTCGTAAAATATTTAAACTGGTAAATGGCTCAATAGGCCTGCAGCACAGTTAGGTATTATGGAGTGCTGGTATTAACTGATAATATGAATTCCAGTCCATATAAATAATGAATACAGCCGAGGCTTCAGTCACACAAAAAGGCCCAGACACTCGAACAGAATCCAGTATAAGTCAGTCAATTCACTTCCTGTAAATCCATTAAGGAAAATATTTAAACACGATCCTAGCATAGTCAACCAAATTATTTAGTATGAGCGTAATGCAGATCCCAGACAATGAAGCAGGATGAAAATGCACACATACGTATGTATTTGAGCTTTTGGATGATTAATACAATGGTGCCACAGGATTTAGAGGCAACGAGCACCTTAAAACAGACCAAAAAACCCACAGCGCACAGACGCCACAGCACGCCAGAGAACCATATCTATTTTGTTTTAGTGTGGCTAAGAACACAGAGAATGAATGTAGCAGGGCTGACGTTTGAAAGCGTAAATTCAAATACATTACTTTGCGTCCATCCCGACACGGCCGCGTGCTTCGGGCTTTACACTAACGCATCAGTTCATATCAACGTCTTTACTCATCCGTAGGACGGCCCCTACTTTCAGACACCCTGTAGCCGGTCTGAGGTGGAGAATGTATAATAACATCTCGGGCATGAAACATTCACGTCAAACTTTTGGTGGCGAACACACTCTAATAGGATTCTGCGGGGACTTTCTGGAATACCAGATGAACCCCCGGCCCGGTGATAAAGCATAATGAATTCAGTCTGAAAGGGTTATCCCTCTCTTCCACACACCTTGGGAGATAGTTTCGAAGTGAAGTCCCCTCCCAGGTCGTCCTGGGGGGTGACCAGACCAGAGGAGTTGTACACTTTGATCTTGAGGTTGGGCAGCGGGTCCAGCAGAGGAGAGTTTGTCATGGGGACCTTGTCAGAGACGTCGTGGAGCGCGTACACGGGCCCGCGGTACATGGCCGCCGCATTGGTCAGGTCTGGGGTAGCGGTCAGAAGATCTGCTGCACAGAGACAGCAGGGGAGAAAGAGGGTTAGAGAGAGAGAGAGAGAGAGATAGAGGAAGAGAGGCAACCACAAAGAGAAACATTGAGGGGTGATGCGTTGCTACGCTGAGGGATAAAGTTTTGGCATATTTATTTGGCATTCTACTGTGTATTTATTCAATTAATAACAATATAAGAATTGATTTATTTATTTGTATTAGCTAGCTTTAAAGTGCTGTAGATAATGGAATTAAGAGTATAGAGAATATATATTTGCGTGACGATTGTTAGCCGTCCGTCAGCGATTAGTAAGTGAAATGCGCTGCTGTTTCGAGGGTTATTGCGCCTGCCTCTGGACGAACCAATTTAGATTGTAGACCAATGCACGCGCTTTTCTGACCAATCAGGGCCACTCTCGCCTGAATGCATCAGGGACTCCACTGCGCCCGTCAATCGCAGGGGTGGAAGACGCAACACTCTGTACAACTCTTGAATCGTACTGACCGTCTGATCGCCAACATCGGCGCCCCCCCAGGGCACTGTGCTGTCACCCTTCCTCTTCACCGCCTACACTGCAGACTTTAAGTACCGCCGTGAGTCGTGTCATCTACAGAAATTCTCTGACGACACGGCCATTGTGGGGCGTGTAGAGGGGCGGGGAGGGAAGATGAGTACGGGGGTCGGCAATTTTGTCAAATGGCGTGGGGAGAATCGCCTGCAGCTGAACGTTTGCGAAGACGAAAGAGATGGTGGTGGACTTCAGGAGGAACAAGCCCCCGTCCATTCCAGTCTGCATTGGTGGGTCAGACCGATGCGTTGTGGACTCTTACAAATACCTGGGTGCGGTGCTGGACAATAAACTGGAGTGGACCACAAACACAGAGGCAGTCTACAAGAAGGGCCCGAGCCGGCTTTACTTCCTGAGGAGGCTCGGGTCCTTTTAATGTCTTTTAATGTCTGCAAGCGGATGCTCCAGATGATTTACGAGTCTGTTGTTGCGTGCAGCGTCTTCTTCGCTGTGGTGTCCTGGGGTGCGGGCATCAAAGCGAAGGACGCAAACAGACTAAATAAACTTATTAAAAAGGCAGGGTCTGTTGTTGGCTCTAAGTTTGTCATCCTGGAGGAGGTGGTGGAGGACAGGATGCTGGGAAAACTGCTGGCAATCATGGACAATGTCTCTCACCCCCTCCACGAAACTCTGGACAAGCTTAAGAGCAGCTTCAGCAGCAGACTCATTCAACCCCGATGCCTTAAAGAACGGCACAGGAAATCATTCCTACCTGGTGCCGTTAGACTGTACAACGCTTCTCAGCAACGCCCACGCAATACACACAAATAATTTAAATTAAAATCTTATCACTGTAAACAAAACTGCACCTTATCTCTCCTTCTCTTGCACCTTATAAATCCACAAGTTCCATTTTGCTCAGTATTTAATATTATTTAATATTATCCTGGAACTGCTAAGCATCTTATTGTGTATATAGTGTATAGTGTTTGCATATTGTGTATTGTAGTGTTTTTAATATCAATATTTGCCCTTACCTCGTGATTGTATTTTTGTATTTCTGATTGTATTGTGTATTGTAATAAAGTTATCTATCTATCTATCTATCTATCTATCTATCTATCTATCTAGGATAGACATTGGTAGACGGTGTGCATCTCGTTTCCGTCCATTCCTTACTCCTAGTGGAAGGTTATGAACAAACATTGGAAAGTGTTTGATGCAAAGCTGATCTACTGATTTACTTATACAGCATGCTCATTAAATGAACAACTGGACAATTAGGAGTTTGCTGCTGCATTACTGCAACAACATTGTAGCACTCACTTCACTTCAATGACTACAATTACCAGCAATTAAGAAGTCAACAGTTCTTTCCTCTGCGAAAATAACCATTACACTGTCAACAAAGAGCAGTCTGCTTTTGTTTAATTTAATTTGATGGTTGGAGTAGTTTGGATTTGTTGTTTTCACCTGCAGGCAGAATGGAAAGATGCAGTCAAACTGAGATTACGATGATGATAAAACAAAAGTGTTAATCTGATTATTATCTGGAGCACGTGCCTTGCCTCACAAAGCTAATCATTTTCAAACACATTTCCCCACTCCCTCATCCATTCCCAGGGACTGCACAGCGTTATTAAACTGTTTAATTCTAGCTTGTCTGACTTCTGCGAAATGGGCGCTGTAGGCGCAAATTATAATGTCCAGAAGTGAGTCCCATTCAATATACTAAACATACTAAATCGAATAAATAGAAAATATGTTAAAAAACATAGTCTAGTTTTTGTTTTGTTTATCATATGAGTCATGCCAGATGGTGCTACTATTTCCCAATCTGAATCCCTCTTGAAGTTATCCTACTGCTAAACTATGTTAATCAATCTACCCATCCCCTAATGGAATAGGGCTGTATGGAAACTCAGAGAGAGAGAGAGAGAGAGAGAGAGAGAGAGATAAAAACAGAGTGAGAAACAGACAGAGACAGAGAAAGACAACTTAGAGAAAATTAAAAAAGGAGGATTTGAATTGAGAGGAAAGCGGGATAATTTGGTAGATTAGACAAAATGAAGAAGAAAGCAGATCCGAGAGAGAGAGAGAGAGAGAGAGAGAGAGAGAGAGAGAGAGAGAGAGAGAGAGAGAGAGAGAGAGACATGAAAACAAAGTGAGAAACAGACAGAGACAGAGAAAGACAACTTAGAGAAAATTAAAAAAGGAGGATTTGAATTGAGAGGAAAGCGGGATAATTAGGTAGATTAGACAAAGTGAAGAAGAAAGCAGATCCAAGAGAGAGAGAGAGAGAGAGAGAGAGAGAGAGACAGAGAGAGAGAGAGAGAGAGAGAGAGAGATACAGGGAGAGAGAGAGATATACAGGGAGAGAGAGAAATGGAGACAGAGAGAGCAAGAGAGCAAGAAGCAGAGGGAGAAAGAGAGAAAGAGAGAGCGACAGAGGCAAATTGACAGAGAGACAGGAAGAGAGAGAGAGATAACTCTTCATTAATGGGAGCTGGTGATGGTCTCTCAACTCAGAGTGACAAGCATCCTAATGTCTAGCTGATTAAATGTCGCTAGCCCTCACTTATGCACGGAGACATGAACAACACACACACACACACACACACACACACACACACACACACCGACACATCACCTGCACCCACACAAACAAACATGTATAAACAAAAAAACACTCAGACACTGTTCGCTGTCTACCAAATTGCATTCCATCCTCTCTAACCTCACTTCACACCCTGACTTGAATTTTAATGCTGCTTCACTATTATACTACACAAACAGGCTAAGACAAACACAAACACACACACACACACACACACATTCATACAAAGATACAGAAAAAAGACATACACAAAAGCACACATGTGCATGATCAAATCACCTAAACGGATAGATAAGTGCAAGCACATTAACATCTCGACCATATAGGTAAATGTGCATTCATGAAACACAATCATTTACAATAATAATTGATCACTCTGAAAAGCCAACAGGTTTACAACAACAGCATTACTTTAGTCTGGAATCAACCTATTTTTACCAGCCTGGTGCATTCATTATAATCAATCAGTGCATATAAGAACTGATCTGTGTTTCCACAATCTTGTCTACCCGGGGAGACAGATCCTGCATTTCTGAAATCATTTCAGAACCACATCGCTCAGACAAAGCGTCCCACATCCATTACCAGCAGTCAGCCCCAGCGCCAAACATGACTCGCATTGTACTGTCAGCCATTCTGTAGATTGGTGTGTGTGTGTGTGTGTGTGTGTGTGTGTGTGTGTGTGTGTGTGTGTGTGTGTGTGTGTGTGTGTGTGTGTGTGTGTGTGCTTTTTTTTCTGGTCGATTGTCTGAAGACTATTAATGAGTGGAAAACAACCGAGGGAGACAGAGACAGAGAGAGAGAGACAGAGACAGAGAGAAAGGGAGAGAGAGAGAGAGAGAGAGAGAGAGAGAGAGAGAGAGAGAGAGAGAGAGAGAGAGAGAGAGAGAGACAGAGACAGAGACAGAGACAGAGAGACAGAAACAGAGACAGAGACAGAGTGAGAGCGAGAGAGAGAGAGAGAGAGAGAGAGAGAGAGAGAGAGAGAGAGAGAGAGATAGGGAGAGAGTCGAGGGGACAGTGGAATGGGCTCCACTACAGTGGAGATGAAGGAAGAGGTCTACCTTGGAGTCGGGACAACAGGGACGCAGTTCAGAGCGAGACAGATGTGTACATACAATGGTGTTCTGTTCTTACCAAAAGGACAGCGTGAGATCGACAGTATTAACAAAAACTGTTTGGCACTATGCAACTGAAATAATAAGAAAGACAGAAAGCACACGAGAAATGAGGAAAGGGGCAAGCGGGAAATGGCAAGTTAATGTCATTATTAAGGGGTGCAGTCGAGAGAAGAGAGGGAGGGCGAGAGAGAGAGAGAGGACGATAAAGAGCAAGAGGCAAGGCAGGAGAGATAAGTGCTGCCTTACGGAAGAGTGTTTCCCGACAGTCGTAGATAAATCAGTGCCGGAGAAGATGTACAGACAGTCTGCTTGGGTATGGAGCCACTTTGATGGCATCTCCACAGTAAAGCAGGTCGGAGGAGGAGCAGGAGGCTTGGATTCACTTGTGCACAGTTGTGTATGTGTGTGTGAAGCAAAAGAAAGACAGAGTGAGAGAGAGAGAGAGAGAGGGAGAGAGAGAAAGAGAGAGAATGCTTGAAGCAGTGTGTGTGTGAGAGAGAGAGAGAACGATTGAGTGACCGATGGTGAGAGTAAGAGAGAGAGAGAGAGAGAGAGAGAGAGAGAGAGAGAGAGAGAGAGAGAATATTTGAAGCAGTTTAAAATACATGAAGTACTACTGGTGAGTGGTTCGGCATGGACTTGCAGAGCCCATCTTCCACTATGCTTTCCACTATATATACACTAGAGTTTCTGCGCGCTCAACCTCTAGTTGTAATTAAATCCATAGCTGCTAACCATAATGTGGAAAGCCCAGTCCATTATGTAACATGTAATCTGTAATCCATTATGTAACATGTAATCTGTTATGTAATCTGAGCGCATAATATAATAACAATTTGCCTATAATGTTAACATATAACATTTTGTGGCTAACCTATTACGTTTCACACATTTTTGCCGCATTTCTATATCAGGAGATTCGACCCTGAGGGTGATACACACTTGATGCGGACATCGCTGTTGAAAAAACGTATCGAAACTAGAAAGAAATGTATTGCTCTTCTCCAGACCCTTCTGCAGGGCGAACCATGGGGCGAACTCAAATCGCCGGCAGAACGGGCGGGGCCACCCAGCCTAGCAGAACGTCTTACCTGCCAGAGTTTGACGACGGTGGGGCCGTTAAAACAGACGGAAGGGGGGAGGGGCGGGATATCAATATCGCAAGACATTGCGGGATGCGGGATCGATCTTGCCGTTGTCTTTCAACGTCTGCGTCCACGCGCGCACGCGTGTGCAGTGTGTGTCTACGCGTGCATGTGTGCACGTGCGTGTGTGCATGTGTGTGCGGATGCAGTGTCCTGCGCTGCCTTTGACTTGAAACGTCTGCGACACGCGCACGCGTATGCGTGTGCATGCATATATATGTGTATGCGGTCTGTATGTGCGTGCGTGCGTGCAGTGTATGTGTGCGTTCGTGCGTGCTGTATGTTTGTGTGTGAGCTGCAGACTGCTCGGCACATGCGCACTGACCAACTTGTCCGAGTAACTTGTCCGACAGGCCTGCTATTATATATGTTTTTCTATTATAGATGTATATAAATATTTTCACATTATTATGCCTTTCTTTGTTTCTGAATAACATCGGGTGAATGCAAGTCTATTTTAAAGGCTGTCCATTTGAAAGACAACCTGAATGAACTAGGCCCGACGTTTCCCTGCCTCAAAAACTGCTCACTGCATCTGCTAGTAAACAATGCCGATAAACAGCAATCACAGAGAGAGTGAGAGACAGAGAGAGAGAGAGAGAGAGAGAGAGAGAGAGAGAGAGAGAGAGAGAGAGAGCGAACAAGAGACACTAGCTGCTATTCCAGATGAAGACTCAAAAGTCACGGCAGGAGAGCCAGAAGTCCTGGCAGACTCAGCTGCTTTGAGCCAATAACCTGCCTGTTGGAACTGTTAATGAGCAAGGCAGTTCGGTCCCCCTATGGCCAGATGTGCCTGTGAAGTGGTTCTCGTGTGGAGTCCATAGTAACTCAGCAGGGTCAATGCATAAACCATCTGGTTTCACCATCAAGTGGGGGGGCTCCACACGAATAAGGTACGACATTTCCACATGTCTTCCTCTCTCTGTCTCACATGTCCCCCCCCCCCCCCCCCCCTCCCATCTCTCAAACCCCCCCTCTCTGCCTTGATCATATTGTGTTGGATAGGGCACTGCAACTGTCCAAGTGCATCCATGAGACAACGTGACCCCTGTCTGACTCCTGTCTGTTTGTATACTCCTGATTGTTTGTAGTGAAATGGTTTGTATAGGGTGTGTACACCTTGCTAGTCCTCTCTGCCCCAGTGTAGCGTACACATGGGTGACCACGTGTGGAAGGTTGTGTTGCCTACTTTATCTCCTCTCTGTTTGACCCGAGTTTGGACACACATTGCTTTCTTGCACTGTGGCTATAAGGGTTAGGGCTGCATTCCTTCCTGCGTTAATTCTCTTCGACACCATAGTGTACGCTTGATACGTTTGAAGACTCATGAATTGCGTCGCGTATGTGTTCTCGCCACTGACGCAGGCACGATTTGAGAGTTGTAAAGAGTGAGAAGGCAGAGAAGGGCAGAAGAAAGGAGGATTTTGGAAACGAACCAACCCAAAAATACATCCCCCTCTCTCCCACCCTCCTCCCTTCCCTCCCTGAGCCTCACCGGCATTAAGAAGTGTTGCATCTCACACCCCTGTGATCGACAGGTAAGACGGATTCCCCAAACGAATCAGGGAAGAGATGCCCCGCTGGACGGTCCGGAATGACCCGGGGAGAGATCTTAAATCTAAAATGCATCTCCAAAAACAGATATTCCCACTGCGCACTTCACACTCATATCGGATGGCTAAGGCAATCATAACGAACTACAATTGAATGATAGCGTTCCCGGTGTTTGACTCCCCTTTCCGGAACGTTTTTTTTTTTCTCCCCCGGCCGTCCCACCTGATCTCGCCGTCTTGATGTTGACCGACTGGAAGCCGCCGTTGAGCGCCGAGGTGTCGATGATGTCAGAGTCAAAGTCGCGGTGCGTCTTGCGGTAGACGAAGAGCGCCACGATGACGGAGATGACCAGGCACATGATGACGGCGATGACGATGCCCACGTACAGCGCCACGTCGTCCGCACTGGGTGCCGCTGTGGAGAAGGGCGAGAGACAAAGAGAGAGAGAGAGAGAGAGAGAGAGAGAGAGAGAGAGAGAGAGAGAGAGAGATTTAATTTAATAATTGAAATGAAAATCATATTAATCTCTTGTACTAAAAACCCTAATTACAATGTTTACAATTTCCTGTCATTTTCATTTATGTAATGCTACTGTGATGTAAATGTGTTTACATTGTGTTTACATACTATTATATGCATATTATTTTGCATCTCATTATACTATAATTGTATGTATGTTTCCCATGCCCAATGAGGCGCTTTGAATTGCGGTGAGAGAGTGAAGAGAGGAGGAGAAAGACAAAGAGAGCACGCCAAACATTGCCTACATAAAAAGCAAAACATACATTTGAAGCTAATTATGAAGCTTATTAGTTCAAAACAATAGATCCATATTTAATATAATTCCATGCTTCTTTTTCAGAGGCAGTGAGTATAACAAATGTAGTCAAGGTTTAATAAATAATCGTCTCATGTGATCGGATCTCAAATAAATTTTCAGACAGCCTTGTCCCTGCTGGACAGCAACAGCGCGCTCGTGTGTCTAGACAGACACAGGGGGCCTACGTGGACTCTTAAAACTTAACGCGCTTGTTAAGTATTTTACAGGTCTGATAACGTCCACCGATGAAACTTTAATGGGCCTTTTTAATGTTACATTTTTTTGCACACAGGGCCCCTGCTTATTATGCATGAGTACCGTTGTACAGGACAGTGTGGGGGAGAGAAGAAAGTTTAGGAATGAATGAAACGTGATGAGACAATGACGACGCCTCAGAAGAGGTCGATTGTGCGTGAGAGAAATGATATCCGCCATCGGCTTTATCATCCCCCCCCCGCGCAAAAGGCAGACCCTGGAAACGGAGAGCAGGTAGGAGAATAAGGAGAGAGCATGATTGTGATGGAGAAGGGAATAAGGAGGGGGGGGAAGGTGGAGGAGGACACCTGCAGTGGAGCGAGGGAGTGATACAAGAGGGGAGAGGAAGAGGGGGAGGTAGAGGCTGGATGAGAGGCTGGATATGGCCTCAACCATCAAGCCATCTAAGTATTTTTTTTTGTTGAGATTATAAATAAATATTCAGTGCAACTTATACCTTGTTTGCATAGAGAAACGGCGCAAAAGGGAAGGAGAGACCCAATTGTTAGTAACACAGTTGAGTCTAAAGCCAATGAGAGTGGAGGAAGTGAGACGGAGAGGCGGGACAAGATGCTGAAGAGGATTAAAAATAAAGGAAATTAAAAAGAGCTTGAAAGGGGGGCTTGGGGCAGAGGTGTGGAAACGGAAGATGAGGGAAAAAGAACACTCGCAGAAAAGGAGATTAGGGAAAAAGGAAAAGAGGGCAGAAGCAAAACTTAAAGGGAAGGCAATTGAACTTCAAAGCCTCCAAACAAACAAGCCCACACAGCAACAAGCACGCCACCGTTTGTGTGTGTGTCTGTGCGTGTGTCTGTGCGTGTGTCCGTGCGTGCGTCCATGCATCTGTGTTCCGGCGTGTGTGCGTGTGTTCCTCCCTCTCATATAATCATGTTCTCTGTAGCTGGTAGGAGGGGATTTGTCTGCTGCTATTAAGGAGAAGACAGAGAGGTGTAGGAAATGCTGCTTCTAATCCCTCCTTTAAGTTGAGAGGCAGATAACTGGCTTTTAGCAGCAAAACACACTGACTCATTGGCTGGGGGGGGAATTGGCTGCTTGTTGTGGTGCCATGCCGTTGCTTCGTATGGAGCAAGTTAAAAAGCATGACCTTGGAGACACATGAAAGCTTGACACTCCTTTTGATGGTGCACCTCCACATGAGCAAGTGCACTATCGGATTTGTGCTGGCTAGCAGGGTGCACGCACCCAGACACACACGCAGACGTACGGGCACATACCCATACACACACACACACACACACACACACACGGACAGGTCCGTCCTGCGTGTGTTATCAGTGGAGTGCTGGGTTGCTTGGCAGCAAATCTTTAAAACCACTGGACATGTCCACACACGCTCTTTGATTTATTTTGGAGCGGTACGACATCATCAGGAGATCCATGCCTCTCCTCATAATTATAGGGTAGCTTAGGATTTATTTTTTAAAATAGATTGACTAACCCTGGAGCCAGTTCAGACGGACGTCTCTGTGCGACTTGTGTATGTCTCCAATACATGGCTTTTTTGTAATATGTGCACAATGTTTTTGCTCGTGTCATCCAAAAGGAGAAATGAATCCCAAGAAGGACATGCACTGCGGGCCCAGCCTGCTACCTTCTATGCAATATACCCAAACCTGCTCAAACATGCAGAGAAAGATGATTAAATAGTCCAATTACTAAATAGCAATTACTAGTGTACCGAAATAGATTTATTTATTTATTTATATATCACCCTAATTAAATTTGTTGGCCCTCAACCAGTGGTTTATAATCTGGTTCTCACCTTAAAATGAAAAGTCCCACTGACAGCTATTTTGCATCATAATTGAGAATTACACATCAGTTAAAATGGACTGGAGACTGGACATCATAGTGGCTAGGGTGTTGGGACTCCTAGCTGAAAGGTTGTGCGTTTGATCCCAAAGGTGTGCAGCCTAACCTAACCTTACCTCTGCCCACACCCCAAATCCAATGTAAGTTGTTTTGGATAAAAGAGTCTTCCAAATGTCTTCAGAGTAAATCAGAAAAAAAGCAGTAAAGCAGAATAGGACTTGAAACTACAGCCGTAAGCAATCACATGGCATCACAGGCCTAACTGGATGTGTTATTTTCCCCTTGTAACGGGATCAATTAGTTTTCCTTTTCTCGTGCTGTGGACCATTGGGATCGGTAAAGTAGGTGATGGTCTATTTTTGCCATGTGAGTCGGTCTGTGTACTCTGCACGATTGACACCGTAGTGACAGTTGGGATTGAAATAAAAATAAACAAATTCTGCCCTTTTTGTTCACTGTTTAGCTCAGATCTCTCTCTCTCTCTCTCTCTTTCTCTCTCTCTCTCTCTCTCTCTCTCTCTCTCTCTCATCAACAACTGGATTTGTTGACAGCTGAAACATCCTATGTTATTTCTCCCATCTAAGTAACCTAGATACTGTGATTACTAAGTTTTACTACTAAGCTGACTCCAGGGTTATTCAAATGCCTTTCTTCTGTGCAAACAATCACTGCTGTAAAAACTCTAGCAATAGTATTGCATTTGTATGAAGAGAGGTAGAATATGATGTAATAATACAGCTGCATTCTCACACTTGTATTAGACATTTAAGTAAAGTAATTATACAAAGCAAAAACTCTCTCTTTATATTTCAAAGACATTAATAACAGAAACACAGCCGTTATGAAGTTAATTATTCTTAATATATGATTAATAATTATTCTGCAATGCTTCATATGGAAACACACTTGTTCTTGTTTAATTTGCACCGAGTAAAAGTGCCTAACAGCACCCATACCACATAAACAAGGACTGCTTCCAAATATGTTAATAAGCAAGAATATTACGATCTCAATGGGGAACTTTATGAGCTACAGTCCAATAAACTGTTCAATTTTCCAATATTAGACTAGTGTCCTCTCCATATTTTAGTAATGTTCTGCCTGAAAACATTTTGTCGTCCAAAGTGGTCTGTTATTACTTCTCCTTGTTTAAGCTATCCCTGTTCACCTGCATATTTCTTAAACACTAACAGGCATTTCTGATTCTCAATTCTATTCTAACACATAATGTTTATAATGTATTTCTATGAGAAATACATTTCCAGCCTTGCTCAAGGAGTCCATACGAGTACTAAGCCTAGCGATGGAAAGTGTCCCCACTAGTGATTACAATGACCCACCATGTGTGTACCAATTAACGCTAGACAAACAAAGTCCTCCCTCACGTTTTAAAAGCTTATTTTTAACGTAAATGTTTTTTGTGTATCACTTTCCACCAAATTGAAAAATTGTTTCATGTTTGAGGGGCAAAACCATTATATTGAAAAAAACAACATTATTATATTAGGTCATGTTTACGGAAATGCCAGAGAGATTCTCAGAAAGAACACTTCATTCCTCACAGGACTAAGCCCTCTAGGTGCCCCTCTTCATCCTCCTGTCATACCACCACTGTTTTAAACTCACTGTCCATTAGCCTTTTGTTATACTGCCTGACTGCGTGCCCTTGACTCAACACACTGTCATCGCCTGACAGGTCGGACGTAAATACAGTGCTTGTGTTTTCCCTGCACTCTTGACACTGCGAAATGGATGGACAGTGTGTCTGGAGCTCCCAGTGTTTGCATGGATGAACAAGAGCTATTCAGTTGCATCATCCTCATTATCACAAATAAGAAAGAGCTTGTGTTGTGTGTGTGTGTGTGTGTGTGTGTGTGTGTGTGTGTGTGTGTGACTGAGTGGGTGACTGAGTGAGTAAGTGAGTGAGTGTGAGCGTGTGTGTGACAGAGTGAGTGACTGAGTGTGTGTGTGTGTGTGTGTGTGTGTGTGTGTGTGTATGTGTGTGTATGTGTATGTGTGTGTGTGTGTGTGCGTGTGTGTGTGCGTGTGTGTGTGCGTGTGTGTGTGTGTGTGCGTGTGTGTGTGCCTGCACTTTGAATCTTGCCAAAGTGGCCATGTCTAGCTCAAGTAGTAGAGCATGGCACGAACACTTCCAGGGTTGGTGGTTCAATTCCCACTGGGGCAATCCATGACGAAAATGTATGCACTCAAGTTATTGCTAGGTACCTCAAGGGTCCGCCAAACTGTATATATTTGCATATATAGCTATGCATCATGTGAATCATGAATACAAGTCCATGTTCTGTGTTCTGTATTACTGTCAAACACACACAAACAGAAGCCAACGTTAACCCACATGGTCAACATGGATCCCTGCATATTGATTGGTTGAGCTTCCTGCCAATAATACCCACTGTCCAATCCAAGGCACTGCAGAACGACTTGCTCAATGTTACTGGCAACAATCATTGACGTGGAGGATCAGGTAAGACAGAGAGAAAGAAAGATAGAATTGTGGTGGATAATTTAAAGAGAAAACGGAAATGTTCAGGCTAATGTTACATCTTGTTGGGATGACAATTTATGGATTCTGTAATCAATACCAACCCTTTAAACTGAGATTGCATGATATTGCAAATTGAACTATCAGCCATCTTTCCTTGACCATGAATTTTGAACTTTCCAGTTTTTTCAGAGTGTTACATTTTTTTCATTGTAACCACATCATATCCTCTCAAACAGAGCGTTTCTTTGTGGCTTCAACAAACACCCATTTTTGTTTGAGTGGGAGAGCGAGACAATTATACCTCTGGGGCCTGAGACACTTTTGAACAAAAAGTCAGACCACTTCAGATATGAAATGATCACATCCGGAATGACTCACTAGCTGTTATGTCATGTCCTGCTGTAACATCCTGCTTTGATTGGACATGTGTCACATTGAGGGGTGACTAGTCACTATTTGAAACACTTTGCAGCCCATTTATAAAGCTGATTCGCAGTGCTGCAGTGGGCTCCAAATGTCTTACTCCCGTCTGAAAACCCCTAGCAGATGAGATGTTACTGATGAAACAACCGTATTTCCTTTCGTCTTTGTTTTTCTCGGTAATTAATAAAGATATAACGGGACGATCATGGAAACCTAGACGAACATCAAGAAAAAACGAAAAACAAATCTGTATATATATATAAATATATATATATATATATTAAATGATAACATGAACTCCGGGGGCACTCAAAAGGACCCAGAGAGAGGGGGCTGTATCAAAGGCGGAAATAATTAGGCACTGAAGAGGAGGCCGGTGAGGACGGGTATAAAACATAAAACAACTCACATGTGAATCCCAAATCATTCCTTTCTTTGCTCTCTGTTGCCTTCTGAAACAATGAACCTTGGAGAAAGGAGAGACAAAAAAAGAAGGGATGGAGGAATGGCCGGCGTGTGGGAGGAATGGCAAAAACACAATACAAAATAAGACTAAATGAAATGGAGAGAAGGCATCAACAAACAGAACCAACTGAAATGGGAAAGGACAACAAAGCACACTGACTGAACAGAGACACTGAAAAACACAATCAAAGGAAAAATGCGGGACGCGGAATGTAGCATGAGCAATGAGTGTTGCAGAGAGCCTCTTCTATTGTAGGACATTATTCCCTCAGCCTGTGATACCTCTCATCCCCTCCCAGAGCTCAGACAGAAGGCTGTGTAAGAGTTCCTCCCCACAGGCAGGGCTACACGGACAGTGAGTGCTGTGTGACGTACCGAGTGAGTCCACTTACTCGGGGCAGACAGCAGGTCTGTGACAAGAGACGAGGCTCTTTATAATTGAAACGCCCCGCGGTGTATAATTGATAAAGCCGAAGCCGTTCTCGAGAAAAAAAAAAGCTCCTTTACCGGCAAGACGGTCTTGACAGAGCACAGCCCAAGCTCCACAGACTCGGCCGTACGTGTCGGGGCATTTTGGCAGGGTTAAGAGGGGTGAGGTTTAAACACAACGCAAAAAAATGCAGAAAACAATAACATAGAAATAGGAAGACAGAGGGGCCGCGCTCTGTCGGTTGTTGTTGATGATTTATTAATTTATTTTTAATTTTTTCGTTTTTTTTCCGGTTTTAATTACATGAACACATATCCTGACTTGGTGGCCAGACTTCACTGCGCTTTGTCTTTGTCTATTTTTCACCACGGCTTATTCTTGTTTATTGTGTTTTTGTAACATAGAATGTAGAATGTAGAATTGTTGTGCAAGAAAATCCCAAAATATACAACAGAAGTCCAGCTAGTCAAACTAGTCCAAGGACAAGGTCTTCGTCTTTGTTCTAACAGAAACAATGGGGGTTCAATGGATGACACATAAATGCTGCAGCTAGAATGGAAACACAAACTATGCAAAGGAGCCCTGGGAGTTGAATACTAAAACTCGAAAGCAGCCCACAAAAGGAGAAACGTGACTAAGTGACTATGACTAAAGAAGAGTGGGGAGAGGAATAAGCTGATTTATTTTCAAAATTAATAGTTTTAATAAATTATCAAGCACACAATCGCCAACGGTGGCATGCGTTTCTTCAAAAAGACAATGTGACAATTAGAATTTGTCTTTGGACATATAATAGACTTTGGATGTCTATCAGACATCTTCCGAACCCTAAACTGGCTTTTTGATGATGTGTGTTGTGTTCAGCTTTTGTGTGAAGTGAAGGGACTACATTTTGTGACAGCGAAGTCCTGACGTAAGAGAGGCCAACTACGGTCTCTAGTTATAACTTTTACCTTCCAAACTTTTTTTATTACAGGCAAACTCTCACAGGGAAGTTTTCTTACTCTTTATGTCACTCAAACCATCACTCTCTTTCTCTGCCCCCCACCCCCCCCCGCTCTCTCTCTCTCTCACACAGCAATCAATGCGCGCGCACACACACACACACACACACACACACACACACAGTGAAAAGCCATGTTATCTTTAGTGACACTGAGGAGCACCCAGTCAGTAGGCCCTGATCAATGTGTCATAAAAATGGTTATCAAAAAATAATGAACACAAGCTGATTTAGTAACACACCGACACACACCGACACACACCAACACACACACTAAGGCACTCAGAGATAGGAGAGAGGCAGGTCAATTGGATTTCTCTCACTCACAGGACTTGAGTGGACAAGAAAGCGGGTTCAAAAAGACATAAGTTTGTGGAGAGACATGAAGATCGTTTTTTAAAAGAGAGAGCAAGAGAGAGAGAGAGAGAGAGAGAGCAAGAGAGAGAGAGAGAGAGAGAGAGAGAGAGAGAGAGAGAGAGAGAGAGAGAGAGAGAGAGAGACCGAGACAGAGACAGATACACAGAGAGGGAGAGAGAGAGAGAGAGAGAGAGAGAGAGAGAGAGAGAGAGAGAGAGAGAGAGAGAGAGAGAGAGAGAGAGAGAGAGAGAGATTTTACAGTAAGGATGTTTTTTTAAGGTGTTTTCCTTGTCCCAATGTCAGCCATTTCTCTTACATACTTTAACTCTTTATGTTATTTTCCCTCATCTATCTTCTTTTACATGCACAATCTAATTCATACTACACAGCCAAACTTGTAAAATAACAGCAATGATTAATTGTGCTCATTTATAGCCGTTCTGCTCTTTCAGTCTTGTAAAACTTAACGGGGTCTGAAATAAACACCTTTTTTGAAATAAACCAAAAATAACAAACCCTCCCTGCACGGTCCAACTGAGAAAAAGTCAGCAACACATTTCCATGTAGGCGTATAAAGTAGACTTACTGTCAGTTAAATTAAAGCTTTAGTTCACAGCTATCTTTGTGCTGTGTAGAAACACAATACGTGTGCGTGTGTGTGTGTGTGTTTTGTGTGTGTGTGTGTGTGTGTGTGCGTGTGTGTGCATGTCTACTATGCCAGCCTTCAAGTGGACACGCCTTGCTTCCAGATTGATTACTGTTTAGGGTCCATCTCCCTTTCTTCTTCCCACACGGTCAGCCCCATGGCACGTTAGTGTCACTACCCGCCCGGACCAGGGTAACACCCATGGGTGGGCAGTGGGCGGCACGTCCCCCAGTTCCTTGGGGCAACACTTGCCTTCAGAGAACCTTTGTAAGTCAATTCACAAAAGGAGCACTTGAGAGAAGGATAACGCAGCTAGTCTCCGGGAAGTGAGATACAGCTGGTCGACAACACAACCCATACTACATCACAAGGTGTATCAGTTCAAAAGGTGTTTGTAGCAGTCTGCCTAGCTAGCTCTGTTAAGACAGTGTTTTTGAGATTTATTCTGTTTTGTGTTGGATCCAGGCCGTACATTTTATTTTGAGGTAGATCTAGGAACAACTCTCACAACAGATATGAGGCACGAAACAGGGCAAAGGGAAAATAAATAATTCTATATGCTCTGAAGTCGTATCTCTATGGAAATATAACTCAATGATGAAAGCACAACTGTGGAGGCGTGCTCTAGAATGATATTGGGACACACGTGTGCACGCACACACAAACAAACACGTGTGTGGAAGCACACACAAACACACGCATACACAATACTTTAACAAACACACATACACACACACACACACACACACACACACACATACACACAAACACATAATTCATGGATTCCTGTTAGTGCTACAGGAAACAGTTGAAACATTAGTGCGGACATAAAACCACATCTCGGCCTTTTAGGGACAGAAAATCAATCAGGGCAAATGAGCTTAAATCTATACCTCTCTGAATTATACTGATCCTTCTGCAATGCATGTGTATGTACACGAAATGTACAGCGTGGCTCTGCTGTTCTGGTGGAAGGCACTACATGTATTTATTTATGGGGGTTTTGAATACATTTCTGTCAATGTCTGTAACTGAGACCTGGTTTCTCTGACCATATGATGCTTCATGGAAATATGTATATGTAGCGTTAAGCAAGCTTTTAATAAACCTTTCCACTCGTAATAAGAGCGAAATAGCCTAAGGCCGAACCTTTGAGCTTGTTTGATGGATATTATACCTTAATGCATACTTGTTCAACTGGTTTCACTTATCAAATATCCCCGCTGCGGGATTAGTAAAGGATTATTTTATTTTTAGCTTGTTTTATCTTGACAATTGACAGGTGATGGACTGGCCTTCCGGAATCAAACCTGAAACAACAAATATTAAGTGGCGATCACATGGATCAAGACCCTCTTTTGCGTGGCTATTTAATATAGGTTCTTGTCATGAGTTGTGTATAGTTGTGTATAATAATATAATAACAGTTGCATATGTCTAATGTATTGGTTGAACTTAACTTTTCTTTAATTATTATGTAAGAAAGTTGAGCGCTCATTAATGTATAGATTATTACTTTTATGTAAATATTAGGTTTTTTGTATGTAACATTTTGTATGTAGCACTTTATAATATTTATTCAGGAGTGGGTTTAATCTAACATGTGTATTTACTAGGTTTTATACTTTACTTCTATACTTATACTTTATATAGTAAGTGGTTTACTCCAGAGAGTCAGAATGGGCAGGGGCTATAAATGATACCAGCCATTTATTCAGTGGTTGGTCTTGGTTCATTGTAGTTCAGGCTGGGTGAAGGTTGTTTTGGGAAAATGCCAACCACATTACCTGACCAGCCAACATTGTCAGTTTCGTGAATTGAGTGAAATAATGGCTCAGTTGCTCTCATTCGATTACAACTGTACAATAGGTGATTTTTTTTGGTTTAGTTGGAGTGCAGTGCGTTTTAAAATATTTATATATTTTGATCAAACACACACACACACACACACACACACACACACACAGATAGAGTTGCCTCTACCATGGGAAGAAATGCGGACACAATTTGCACCATAATTGCCTTATTTTCCATGTGGGTTTGGAAAAGTACCCCCTTGTAGTTGTACATTTTCATTGGTTTTCAAACACACACACACACACACACACACACACACACACATGCACACACAAAAAAAAAACCAGCAAGGGAAGAAAAAGTAAATCCAGGACATCTTCCCCAAACCCCAACATAATCAGTATCTAATGTGGACTTGTCATCGACAATACCTTGACGTTGATATCGATCATGTTTGTAGTTCTCTGTTGTCTGGATTGATTGTTGTTCCCTCAAGTGACAATAAATGGAAAATGGACTACATTTTGTCGTTTTTCTAAATTCTTATTGACAAACACACACACACACACACACACACACACACACACACACACACACACACACACACACACCCCTAGCCAACAGCAATGGGCTGCCAACATTTAATTCATGAGCAGGCTGAGAGACTAGAGTGTCTTGCTTTCTTTCCCCTTCTGTAGATTAAATGATCATGAATGTTTACTTGTTCAGCTTTACCCCATAATGGAAGAGTAACATTTGGAAATAAAACTCTTTTTTTTTTTTTTATCACAATTTCACAATATTGGTGTGGGTCATGCGGCTCAAATAGCGAAGTGAATGTCCAAATCAAATCACATCGCATTGTGAAGCACCGTTTCTTTCCCCCAATCACATCCAAATGTATTTCCGAGCGAGACCCCTGCTGGTTAAATCCATTTCCATAAAGAAGTGGATCTGTCCCTGTTGTTGGTGAAAGACACACACACACACACACACACACACACACACTGAGCTCACTTTGCATGCAGAGTCCGTCGGTGCAGTTCTGTGACTGGAGCACCAGGCCATCACAGTCCCTCCCGCCGTTCTTTGGGGCTGGGTTGTTGCACTCTCTCCTCCTCCACTGGGTGCACTCTGTCCCACACGCCGACCACTTACTCCAGTCAGTCCACACACCGTCCACTAGAGACAACATGGCACGGCACGCACACACACACACACACACACACACACACACATCATCCACAAACGGTCATCATCATCCACGCTCACACGCACGCACGCACGCACGCACGCACGCACGCACACACACACACACACACACACACACACACACACACACACACACACACACACACACACACACACACACACACAGTTACGGAGAGAGACACAGAGAGAGTGAGAGGGAGGTAAACAAAAGCAAAGAGAACAGAAACAAGAGAAAGAGAGATTCATTAAGTAATTGAGTGAGTGAGTGAGTGAGTGAGTGAGTGAGTGAGTGAGTGAGAGAGAGTGAGTGGGTGGAAGGGTAAAGGAGAGGGAGAAAGGCTACATTGGAATCCAATAAAACAGAAGCAGTGGAGACGTACCTGTGCACAGCGTGGTGCAGGCCAGCTTCTGGATAGCCTGTCCGTCACAGGGCGAGCCTCCGTTCAGAGGGGCGGGGTTAGTGCAGCTCCGGGTGCGCTTCTGGAAGCCCCGCCCACAGCGGCTGTTGCACGCCGACCACTCTGTCCACGTGGACCAGCCCCCGTTCACTATGGCGACGGAGATCAACAGGCGATTCAGTTTGATTGACAGATTGACATAAGCCGTACGTCCCTCTGTCTGTCCGCCCGCCACTCGTCTCAATCGAGTCTCCGTCCTGATTATGCACACGTTTGGGGAAATAATTACATTTCTACAGTGAACAGTGACCTCTTCAAGTGTGCCCACAGCCCGACGGCTATACGGCTAGACGAGAGAACGGATTAGCATCACGGGAGAAGGTCATAGTAAGAGAGAGATACAAAAGGGAAATTAATAAATAAATAAAAAAACGAGTGAAAAAATAAAATGGGCCGATAACTAGGAGGTAATGAAGTGTGAGTTGACATGTCAGAGATGAGCGTGTGCTGGGGGAGGTTATCACTCCATCTATTGGTCCACAGAGGCCTCCGTCACAGCCCACTAGAGGCTTCCCCCTGCTCTCTGAGCGGCCAATTAGGACAGAGGGGGGAGAGAAAGGGAGGGAGACATAACAACAGAGGGAGAGAGAGCGAGAGACACAGAGAGAAGGAACACAGAGAGAGAGAGGGAGAGAGGGAGAAAGATAGAGAGAGGACGAGTAAGAGCGTACAAGAGAAAATCCTCTCATTCTGTCTGTCTATTTCTTATAATCTGTTTCATTATTTCTCTGAGTCTCTTGTGGCTTTCCTCCTCCCCTCCCCCCCCCTCCCCCCCCCTCCCCCATTCCTCCCGAGCCCTCTCTTCTCATCTGGGCTCTGAAATCCTGACCCCTACTCTTTTCACCTTTTCAACCATTGTCTTGTGGTCTCCACCTTTCAATTTTCATTCTCTTATTGCTGCTGCCTTTGTACTCCCCCCCCCCCCCCCCCCCCCACACACACACACACACACATGTCTGCTGCCCGGTACGTCCTTAATCTCCTCCTGCTTCCTACACCTGTATAATAATCTGTTTTCCACACCCTCTTCGCCTTAGTTCCTTTCTATTCCAGCGGTTCCTCCCTGTCAACAATGTCGCCCAAGGTCCTGGAGTGCACAAGATTGAGGCAAAGATTGAACAATCTATTCCTGTAATGATACATCAGTGTCAGCTCACTCCGCATCACTCGCCGTCTCCCTGTAACCTACATGCGCACACGCGCACGCACGCCGACGTGTGCGCACTCACGCCTTTCGCCTTCTTTTGATTGAAAACCTCCTTCTGGGGAATGGAGGTGGCGTTTCATTTGAGGGAAAGCAGACACGGCCGGTCAGTGTGTGTATTGTGTGTGTGTGTGTGTGTGTGTAGTGTGTATTGTGTGTGTATTGTGTGTGTGTGTGTGTGTGTGTGTGTGTGTGTGAGAGTCTGTGTGTATTGAGTGGACTGTTGTACACCATTTGTTCTTGAAACAGCTGCATTCTCGTCTATATTCACATGGCCTTTGTTTTAAAGGAAAGCAAAGAGCCCTAACCCTAACCCATCCACAGCATTCCACATTGACTTCTCGGTATCAATTTTTGTGAAACATGTGAATCACCGATTCCCTTTCAAAAACAACAGCCTTCCAATTAATTGGAAGTGCAGAGCTTGATAATTACAGCCGGTCTCCACCCATATGTTCCGGGAATTGCATTACTTACATTTTTTTTTTATTCTAACTCTTGGCTGCCTCCACAAACATCCGAAAAGGTCCAAGTGTTCTAATTTAGGACCGGCAATTTGATTGGTTGTTTTTAATTGGCTGGGGCCAGAGGTCACGCGGTAACATCGGGCTGAGCACAAACAAAGCATGGTGGTGATGCTGAGCTCATTAGACGAGGCAGCTGGGCTCCGGCGTGGCTAATGACCGGGCCTCACAACATATAGCCCTCGCCCATGCGTGTTGTTATGGTACGTATTTGAATAATGGAGGTATTTTTATTCCTACCTCTCAACATGATCTAGCCCTATTTGAGTTGCATTTCCACATGACCGGGACAAGGACAGCACCAAGGACAGACCCCGTGTGCCCAACGCTAACATAGACATGCTGAGCCTCTTTGTCCCCAGCACCACAATGTTATTGAACACACTGAAGAGCCTGAAGAGAGAGAGGATCACAATGGACCGCTCCGCTGCTGGCACACAGCAAAAACACGATCACTCCATGTCCTGTTCTTCCATGAATTGTAAAAAAGTGTTGCTTTCATTCATTCCTTCCTTCCTTTACAATTACCTTGTCGTTTATTATACCACTGGGACTCGGTAACGCCGTAAAGCGTTAGAACAGCATTAATCCCTGCAGGGATTAATGCTCAAGCCTGTGTTCAATCCTATCAGACGTCGCTCACAGGCACACAGGCGCACACACACACGCACACACGCACACGCACACACACACACACGCGCGCACACACACACACACACACACACACACACACACACACACACACACACACACACACACACACACACACACACACCGTAGACGATGACGGTGGCCGTGGTGCTCCTCCTCTTGGCCACGATGTTCTTGGCCACGCACGTGTAGTTGGCCGTGTCGGAGAGGCGCGCCTGCTTGATGATCAGGTTGTGGTCGATGGTGATGTAGAAGTTCCTGTCCTCCGCCGGGTCGATGGTCTCCTCATTCTTCAGCCACTCCACCTGAACAGAGGGAGAGGCAGACTCGTTGAGTGTGTGTGTGTCCGCTTTGGTTTTTACAAGCGTTATTTCACGTGGAACTTTGTGTGGCTTTGGTCCTGGAAGGTTGCATAAAAAAAACGTCTGTAGCGGAGAGGTGGAGTGGAGGCGTGGCTCTGTCTGTAGGGGAGAGATAGGAGGGGGCGTGGCCCTGACTGTAGGGGAGAGGAGGGGCGTGGCCCTGTCTGTAGGGGAGAGATAGGAGGGGGCGTGGCCCTGTCTGTAGGGGCGAGATAGGAGGGGGCGTGGCTCTGTCTGTAGGGGCGAGATAGGAGGGGGCGTGGCTCTGTCTGTAGGGGAGAGATAGGAGGGGGCGTGGCCTTGTGTGTAGGGGCGAGCAATAGGAGGGTGTGTGGCCCTGTCTGTAGGGGCGCAACAGGAGGGGGCGTGGCCCTGTCTGTAGGGGAGAGATAGGAGGGGGCGTGGCCCTGACTGTAGGGGCGAGATAGGAGGGGGCGTGGCCCTGTCTGTAGGGGAGAGATAGGAGGGGGCGTGGCCCTGTCTGTAGGGGAGAGATAGGAGGGGGTGTGGCCCTGTCTGTAGGGGAGAGATAGGAGGGGGCGTGGCCCTGACTGTAGGGGCGAGATAGGAGGGGGCGTGGCCCTGACTGTAGGGGAGAGGAGGGGCGTGGCCCTGTCTGTAGGGGAGAGATTGGAGGGGGCGTGGCTCTGTCTGTAGGGGAGCGATAGGAGAGGGCGTGGCCCTGTCTGTAGGGGCGAGATTGGAGGGGGCGTGGCTCTGTCTGTAGGGGAGCAATAGGAGGGGGCGTGGCCCTGTCTGTAGGGGCGAGATAGGAGGGGGAGTGGAGGCGTGGCCCTGTCTGTAGGGGAGCAATAGGAGGGGGCGTGGCCCTGACTGTAGGGGAGAGATAGGAGGGGGCGTGGCCCTGTCTGTAGGGGAGAGATAGGAGGGGGCGTGGCCCTGACTGTAGGGGAGAGATAGGAGGGGGCGTGGCTCTTGGGACCTGATCAGAAGACAATGTACTAATCATATGTCTTCTATTTTAAACATCGCGGAAGCCAGAGGGAGGAGGAAAACCAACCAAGCTTTACAAGACGAAGACGCCTGACGACATATTTTTGAGTTAGATTTACACCACAATAAAAGAGGTTTGTAGCACCACAATAAAAGATGCCCTGCTGTTGTTTCTTTACTGATATTGTTGTACCCGGCGCCCATTCCCTCCTTTACAACCATGTCTGATGTGATGCTGCCCGGGTTGTAGGAGTAGGACCACAGTGCTCTATCTATCTATGTTGGCCTCCATTAACGTTGTGGTTTTGAAATAAGTTAGCAGAGCAGTATCCAGCCTGTCTACACAGTGGGGTGTGTATCGTACACACACTCCACAGAATTGAGTGAACCACAATACCACTCTCTCTTGTAACCTTGGGGGCGGGGGGGGGGGGGGGGTTAGTTGAGAGACAAAAAGTGTTTGAATGTGATTTTTATAACGGTCCACTTGAGAGGGTTAAGAACAGGAGAAAAGGGATTAGTTTTGAGTGTTGTGGTAATCTTGTTTTTCCAACCGTCTCCATCCGAGGGCAGATGGGTTATTGCATGAAAAAAGGTTTGCCATTATAATCTTGTTTACAAAAATCTCAACAAAAAAAGGACACAAAAAGTACAACTACACTCAATTACTTAGGATAATATGGAAGGATAATATGATTGGAATATTTTATTCAAGAATGTAAGGCAATAAAAGTATTTAGCAATTTAGTTAAAATGTGTTCTGTAATCATTTATTTTATTTATTAGGGGTGTAACGATACACTCATTCATACCAAAATTTACGGGTCTAACGCTTCGATGCACGTTTCAAAAAAAAATATATATATATATTTTTTTTTTATACAATTTAATAAATCAAATCAAAATCAAATAAAAAAAATTGTTTAATAAAAAAAACAAAAAAAAAACTGCTGTACCGAAAAACATACCGAACCGTGACTTAAAAACCGAGGTAAGTACCGAATTGTGACTTTAGTGTATCGTTACACCGCTACTATTTATATTGCTTCTTTTGAAATTGTGCCCTGATGCATTTAACAAAAACATGACTGAGAGAGGCTTAAGAAGCCTCTACAGCTATTAAATAAGTAAAGTAGGACATTTTTGTTTTGTTTGACATTTCATCAACAGTTGTGAATTCACAATGGCTTCATTGTGTTTGAAAAGCAGATACTGTTAGCCAAGTGATTTAAAAATGGCCACTTTGACAGCATGTCAGATATTTTTATTTAGCTGTGTAAATACAGGTGAATGCCAGAAAAAACAAAGATATTGAATTCTCAACAGTGTTGTGCACAAAGGGGTACGCAGTTGGAAATGTAGGGGAAAAAATTGCATATGCCTGGGCGAAGGGTAAGACAGCGGGAGGCTTTTCCATTTACGAGGCTAATCACATTTCCTGTGTGCCATATTTACTGGTCTGAACCCTCATAAATTCTACCAGTCCACAGTTTAACAGCAAGCATATAAATGTCTGCACCACGGCGTTTAATTCACCTTGTTTAATGTCACCCCCCCCCTCCCATTAGGAAATGGGAATCTCAGATGTGGAAAGGATGGAATTTGGTGTTATTTTTAAGTTAACTGCCAGTGTGACTTTTCCAGGCATTTTCTTTCTCTCCCTCAGTGCTCTCTCTGCAATTCAATCTCTTTTTTATTTGTACTTTTGTAACTGTGTGCGTTTTTTGTATCTATGTGTTGTGTGTTAGTGTGTTATTTGTGTGCAAGTGTGTGCAAGTGTGTGTGTGTGTGTGTGTGTGTGTGTGTGTGTGTGTGTGTGTGTGTGTGTGTGTCTTCATGCCCTTGTGTGTTTGGCTTACTGTAACTGATTTCCTGCTCCTCGGTTCTCTGTCTCTCTGCTGACTCTTGAACTCTTTGGAGTTTCTGCAGTGCTCAATTGTGTTTTGCTATAGGAGTCTCTGACTACAGAGCCCACCCGTGGCTCAGTATTCTTATCTTTTCAGAGCCACGTGGCCTGACCTTCCGTCTCTTTTCCAAAAGAAAAGCCAAAACCTGGAAAACTATTTCAAAGTAAACAGCATAAGCCTTTGCACAATGCAACCTATCCAGGAAAACATCTTTGTTTGTTGACAAAGTTTGATGCTGTTTGATGAACGGAATCAATGTTGTTTCAGTTCACCAGTGTTTTACATATTGTTTGCCATGAAAACAAGTTGAACACTTTTTTTCCCTGTAGCCTCCTGGCGACCCAGTTGTAAAAATACGACATAAATTGATGGCTGTATCCTACATAAATACATAGAGAGAATGCAATGCAACATAATGGCCTGCTGTTATTTACACTTTCCCAGGGTAACGGAGAAGATCATAGATCGCCCCTGTAATCACCTACAATCACAGGCCTGGGGAACATTTGCTATTTTAATACCATTCACAATGACCCGTGTGCATCCCAATAAATACAACGTGGTCGACAGCCTCCACGCCGTGGAGATCATGGTCCGGGAAAAGTAGACCACTAAACCACCAAAATATGTCACAAAAATAAAAACGCTACTTCACTGCTTGAATTAAGCAATCTTACACGAGATGGCGTTCCTGAATGTCATTATTGGTACGCAAAGCACAGCCGTAGGAACGAGGCGCTTGTGCCGAGTTCCGAAGTCCTGTGCTTCAAGAACGCCATCTCAAGTAAGATTGCGGTTCAATAACACAAACCATCTTCATTATCAACAATATTGTAAAATGTTTTCATATTGTGGGTTAATTTGCCCTCAAATCCAAGCTTTCTGCCCGAGTTCATCTCCATCAGAAAATAGTTCCTATAGTAACGATAGCCGACTCTTGGTCAGATGAAAGTTGTTATGGAAACTAGGCTCATGAAAGTAGTTTCGGCTAGTTAGCGTAGCGATACTTTCTGTAATTAGGCGCGCTCTTTTTGTCCGTTCTTCCACCAGGCATTTAAATGCGCTCAAGAATGGGAATTGACCAATCGGAGTGCTTGCTTAAACTTGCGTGTTATTGAATATACGGTGAATGCCTCGTGTAGGGTTGTGTGTCCTGCACTCGGAGACACAACACTGTAGAGAAGCCTGGAGGGACACCTTATGTGTTCCGCTGGCTTCAGACAAGGAGACCTCATGTGGCGTCCACACTTCCACTGCCAGTGCATCATTAGACAAAGCTGTGTGTGTGTGTGTGTGTGTGTGTGTGTGTGTGTGTGTGTGTGTGTGTGTGTGTTGTGGCCGCGGGACCCTGGGTTCAAGCCAACAGCCAAAGAGAGAGCAAGCCAGATTTTGTTGTTCCAACCTCTCTACTACATCCCCTGCTTTTCTACTCATGTGCACACAAACGCACACATGCACGCACGGACGCACGGACGCACGCACGCACGCACGCACGCACACACAGACACACACACACTTTATTGGAAAACAGTGTTGGCAGCGTTCCCACGACCTACAGCTTGTGAGTATGTTTGTCAAAGACTGGAGGTTGTTGGTGGGCAGTGTGAGTAGAGTAATACCCACCAAGTAAACAGGTAAAGTTCCCTTAACCCAAACCAACACACCTATAAGGCGGAGCTGAGCATGTCCCGATGTGTTCCGCATGGTGGCTACATAGAGAGAGTATCACGATGTACGCATTCCTACAGCACACTGAAACAAGGCATCTCTTTGTGGCAAAGAAACAAATGCTACACTGAACACTTATGAGCTTATGAACACACATGTTCTCTTCCGCGGTGGTACGACAAAGCACAACCCAATGGAAACCACGGTTTAACAGCACGCAGGACCCCCGGCCAACCAAACGCCAAAGGAAAGGATCCTATTCTAAGACTAAGAATATTGTCAATGACAAGCACTATACATAGCACTTCAAAATGTCACAATGTGTCACTCACATCGAGATATTAGACATCTCATATCTGTTATTCATATTTTCAACATTAATTCATTATAAGTATTAGCATTATTATATTATAATGACTACTATTATAATGACTATTATTATTAATATTGAGGATTGATCTAAATGTTATAGGGAATAGTTGTATTCGCCATTTAATTAATAGCAATAATAGCAGTAATAATACAAATAGTGTGTGTTATCAGTGCATCCATATGATGATATGAGGGCTCTTATTATGAATTACTAAGTGACTAATTATGGGACATCTCAGACAGAATAACTTAATGGTGTGCACACATGCAGAAGTAGACGCGGACTGGCTTATTAACACACTTTCACACACTTCATATCCATTTATATGACATGCGTGTGTGTGTGTGTGTGTGTGGGTGTGTGGGGGTGTGTGTCACACACACACACACACACACACACACACACACACACACACCTCTGCCAGATGTGCCCGGTGTATTATGGTTATTATTGAGTCTAGTACTGTCAGCTAGAGACCCATCTCCATAATTGGCTAACTAGTTCCTATTAGTGAGCACACACATCCTGAACACACCCGCGCACACATGTACACACATGTACACACATGTACACACATGTACACACATGCTCCGTTATACTTGCAGGGGATAGACAGATCATTCGGTAAAAGGTGAGAATGTATATGTTTATAAAATGCTTACACTAAAACGTCAGAGAAATCCAAAAAAACAAACAAAAAAAGCATTAAATAAATAAAGAAAGTAGTGAAAAACAGACACAGGGCACAGAAAACTAGCGAACACACATCCATGCATGGAACACCCAGAAGGAGCACATGTGTGTGTTTCCCTGCGTTCCTCCCAATTGACACCTGGCTGGATATCTGATGCGCGATATGATGCCTCTGACACATGTGTAAGCAAGTGTCTGGTCTGCATCCCCCCCCCCCCCCCTCCCCCACATGCCCGCCCCCCAATGTGTCTCTAAGTAGAATGGTAATCAAGCTTTTCATTAGCACAGTAACAAAGCCCATTACCGGCTAATCAACCATCTTCAAACCCATTGGACGAAAACTAATAGAAAATTAATCCAACAGTGCACATGAACAAAGTAGACATTGTGGGTGTTATCGTATGTTTATTTTGCGTGTGTGTGTATGTGTGTGTGTGTGTGTACGTGTGTGTATCTGTGTATCTAATTTAGATAATACATTCATCCCATCAGAAGACGCAAAAACGCTTTATGAATCACTGCGCATCATGGCAACCGTGAATAATATCCAGCTAAAGCGATGTGCTGGTGATGTACCACAAATATCAGCTCATGTCAATCAGAACGTACCTTTGTCTTCAATATGACATCACATTTCAAAACTAGATGGAAAAAAAACACTAGAATGAGAGTAATCCTCTTTCTATGCAATAGTCAAGAAATGACTTGTGATTAATTGACATATCATTTGATCTGTTTTATTTGACGTTTTGTTCATCATATAACACAACAACTGTTAAGAGTCAAAAATAATTAATAACTAGACTATTTGATCCATGTATCTTGATGGCGTTTGTTCGGTTTTGCAGACGATTCTCAGTCGACATCAGACGGCGACATATCAAGTCACATTTTACGTTTCGTTTCATCAGCAAGCACTGAAACATGAAACGGGCTTTCTGTCTGGCGCCCGTCTCTAAATACGACGGCAACGCTTCAACCGCGAGCGGCAAGAACGCCGAGGTGTTGCATTGATCCAATCAGACGCCCATAGGCCGTCGATAGCCGACGCCGGTTTAAATCCTCGCTCTTAATTGGCCATATGTCGCTCCGTCTCCATGCCTGCGCCTCTCACCACACCAAGGGAGGTGATTAGGCCCGCGTTCCTCCTCCTGGCCGACGATGCTGGGCGGAGGGGGTGGTGGTGGTGACGGGAAGATGAGTGGTAAGAGGAGCAGGCTGGATCCCCTCTCTCCTCCACCACCACCACCAACACCACCAACCCCACCACCATCACCAACACCCCCACCACTACCACAACCATCACCACAACTGCCAAGTCTGGGCAGATTGCATGGGGTTAATTCAAGGTCACACCGTGCATGTATGTATATCTAACGCGGGCTGGGTGGGGGTGAGGGTGTGGGTTGATGTGTGTGTGTGTGTGTGTGTGTGTGTGTGTGTGGGGCGAGGGTGTGAACGGGAGTGAATGCATGCATGGGTGCACATCATTGTGTGTGTGTGCATGTGTGTGTGTCTGTGTGTGAGTGTGTCTGGGTGTGTGTGTGTGTGTGTGTACGTGTGCGTGCTATCTTGGGATTTCAGCGATTCAGACAGCTTAATTAACTTGATGCAGGCAAGTGACATTAGGGCCCAATTATAGCACCTGACCACACTGACACAACTGGGTCATCAGTGAGACTGGCCCTCTATTATTACACTCACACACACACAGAATGGATGACTACCCATTACTGGCGTTTTTAAAAGGCATTTCCTTTTCTAGCTTCTAAAACATTTCAGAATGATCTAAAGCAGTATCTTATATTCTTATGAACCGTAACATGGTCGTTAGCACATGAAGAGGGTAAAAGGAACATTTTGACGGATCGCAAATTGAACGGTGCCTGGATGCTCTTTGATGTTGTACAATTGATGTTGCACTGATGAAACTTTTGCCCAGAGAGGAACACTGCCGCTGTTTTGCTAAGAAACTCTGCAGCCGTTCATCTTTTATGCCTTGTTAACATACGTTGAGGCTTCAGGAAGAAGCCAGAAAGTAGAAATGAAAAGAGGAGCAGAGAGCCAAAGGTGAAGCTTCAAAGTATCTTGTGTTGAGAGGGCTTTTAATAATCGGAGTTTAGACGTGCAACTTTATCCGGGAGAATTTAAATGGAAGGCGGAGCACCGTAGGTCACGCAGGAATTGGTTTGGTGGATATTTTTCACTGCAGAAAGGATAAAATAATAGCACTAAATAAATGTGAATATAGCGTTGAAGCGGGAGCAGATTTTTGTTGTCATTTGTTGAGATGTCACAACAGCAACTTTTAAACCAATCAAAGACACGCACGCTTCATTATAATTCAGAATAATATGATCGTGATAATCCTGGAAGGTATCTGCTTTCCTATCCCGACTACACCTTCATGTCTATATAGAGCACGGTATGTACACAGTATACTCAACATAAGTTAGTACATTTCACAGCAGAAGGGCATTCCCTTCACATCGAAGAACCAGTCCACCGCCGCGTAGTATCTCCAGCGATCTCCTCTGTAAACAGAGGGGGGGGGGGGTCACTAGGCAACTATTAGGCAACACGGTGTATACATACTACTGTAGTATGTATGCATACTGTAGTATGTAGCATGCCACGCAGGGCAGGAGACAACAAAGGAGTCCGTGAAGTGGGCTGTGGCGATGAGACGGCACGGCAGAGAACTCTCCGAGGGTGTCCCACACAGACAGAACTGGGACACACAGGAGGACACATCGCCAGGACCCGTTCGCTATTTATAACCCTGCCCCCCCCCCCCCAGTTAACAGGAAGAGCCAGGGACGGCGTGGGAGATTGGGTGGTGTTTGGCACGTATGATGCAAAATGTGTCGTTTGATTGAAGCATGCTGCAACATTTCCATGGGTACTGGATGGCGAGGGATTTATGTTGTGCCATTTGGTAGGATTCTAAGGATTCTGAAGAATGTAGAATGCTTGGCGATGCCTGTGTGTGCGTTGGAGGGGTGTGTGTGTGTGTGTGTGACGTGTGTGTGTGTGTGTGTGTGTGTGTGTGTGTGTGTGTGTGTGTGTGTGTGTGATGTGTGTGTTTCAGTGATAGGCTTCCAGAGAAATGCTGAAGAACATAAAATGGAGAAAATTCTGGAGCAAGGAGACGCTAAATTAAAAAAAAATGATACAGTGACAATAATAAGAGAGCAGAGGACAGAGGACAGAGGAGATGACAGGAGAAGAGGAGAGAAGAAGAAAGAAAAGGAGAGGAGGAAAGAGGGGAGCAGAGGAGAGGGGGGGTTAGTAACTGGAAATAAATGAGGTCATGTGCTGCTGAGCGAAGTCTGCATCCTCGAAACACACACACACACACAAATATACACACACACACACACACACACACACACACACACACACACACACAACATTACCTTTGAGACCGAACACAGGTGCAAATGCCTCCCAGTGATCTATTAGACTCCCCCTCCCATGTCATCTCCCCACCTCCCCCCAATCCGCTCAGACAAAGGGGCAGGGGGGGGGAGGGAGAGAGAGGTATGGGATGCAGTGAAGGCCACGGTCAGAGCTGAATTTGTTCTTGTTCGCAGGTGCAGAACTTAGCTTACTCCAACACACACACACACACACACACACACACACAAACACACGTACGGCAAGTGTAAAACCTATGCAGAAACCTTAAGCAGGTAAAACAAAGACAAAGGAACAATGGTAGTGGAGGAATTCAAAGGGGACAAAGAGAGGGAATGCCAAGGGCCATATAGATGTATTATTCCCTGCGTCCCATTTGCATTTTTCCACATTCTGTCAACAATTAGGAGGACAAGGATAGTGTGAGGTGCAGGGGGGCTGTCAGAGATATATGGGGGCGATGTTGCAGGAGTGCGGTGGACTCAACACAAGGGAAAGGAGAATGTAGGTGGAAGAAAAAATACACATGGGGACCTAGCTAAAAAAAGGCAGTGGTGAAGAAGTGGAGAAAAAATGCAAAGGAAGGAAGGAAAGATTAAAGTGAGGCGGTGAGTATTCGTCATATGCGATGTGTCAGGACTCCAGCTGTGTGTGAGCTTGGTTGGATATGACATGATTTTTTGCCCCCTCACATTTTTCAATCACTGTCATTCTTTTCACTTGCATACATCCATTCACATCATCAATTTGATGTTGATGATTCACGCCCGGGAAATGGGCCCAGGCTGCGAAGTGAATGAAGAAAAGTATTATGGAGCTTTATAATTATAATTATTGAAATATTTTTTCAACGTATTACTCTGTTATAGGACACAATTAATCCCCTGTGTAAAGAATGTCTTCAATAGTTCCCCTGGCACCAATGAGCCAATGAAAACCTATTAGAATTGGAAAATTTTGCCCTCCATGTCCCCTCTACTTTAGTTTAGTTTTAATGCTCCTCTCCAACTTTAAAGGGCCAGGTTATGGCCATAATGGACTGCTGCTTCTGCTGAGGGCACCAGATTTTGGTGGGGTGAGTATGAGGGGGACAGGGAGGAGGTATAAAAGGAAGTGTGCCAGTGGAGGAGAATGCAGTGCAGTGGCCTTGGATGAAAGCATTGAAAGGGGAACGAGTTTGGAAAAAGAAAGACAAGAAGTAGCCATTGGCCCTCGATTGAGGGTTGGAATTGACGTGGACTTCTATTGAGGCTGCAACATTGTCCACCATTTTCCGTTGAAATGTTCAGTAGAGTAACGTGCCAAGGCTGAAAAAGGCTAAGCTTTGGAAATGAGTGAGAGAGGGATTGTTTGCACAGAAATAAACATATATGAATAACACTGGATTTAGTTTAGTAGTAAAACTTCACATTATGTAGGTTACTTAGACGGGAAAAAAATAAAATAAAATAACAACACGTTTCAGCTGTCAACAAATCCAGTTGTTGGAGAGAGAGAGAGAGAGAGAGAGAGAGAGAGAGAGAGAGAGAGAGAGAGATACACTTCAAGAGAGAGAGAGAGCGAGAGAGAGAGAGAGAGAGAGAGAGAGAGAGAGAGAGAGAGAGAGAGAGAGGGAGAGAGAGAGATACGCTTCAAGAGAGAGAGAGAGGGGGGAGCTGCGTTAAAATGT
Source organism: Micromesistius poutassou (assembly GCF_964030765.1). Lineage (NCBI taxonomy): Eukaryota > Metazoa > Chordata > Actinopteri > Gadiformes > Gadidae > Micromesistius > Micromesistius poutassou. The sequence continues at coordinate 11,216,707 of NC_140275.1, read as the reverse complement.
ATGGCGAGACAACTGGGTCTGAAATCCTGGCGTAAAAAGGTCAGCCGTACAGGAGATGTACAGGGTGAGGAAACGATGACAGAGGAGCCATGAGAGAAGGGAAGGGAAGAAACTAGGCCACATTGGAAACTAGGAAACGAGAAACAAGGATTGATGAAATAAGGGTGGGCGTGCTGGGAGCTGGGAACTGGGACGAAAACAACAACACACAACGAATGGAAGAATTAGCAGAAACGCAAACAAAATCACATACAGACACAGCGGGAGAGCTGCGGTGGGCTCCTGACAATGCATGCTGGGTAAATTGTCTCAGGCGGCAGTGGAACGACGGCCGGCCGAACCCCGGAGCCGAGCGTTTTGCGGTGAGAAGGTGAGCCGAGTGTAGCGCAGACATCAGTTTGCTGGACGCCCACCGTAAGGAATGACAGTAAGGCAAGTCCCCTCAGCGACTCTGGCATATCTGGCGGAGACACCCCCCCCGACTCCCCCACCCCTAGACATGCAATGACCACGGAACAGCATGAGACATCGCTGAATCAACACTGGCGTGTCACCGCAGGGAACTGGCTCGCTCGGGAAAGTGCAACACCACAATGGTAAGAGAAGTGGCTCGCTCAAGTGTGCACTCTGTGGCATTTGGTACATTGAGACGAGCTCCTGACAGGACAATTATTTCAGTGGAAGTTGTTTTTCACAACTCAAACTCAACAGTGGTTTCTTTAAACGCACGCCCCGGAAAAGGGGAGGAATGAGAATGGGATGTAAAGGAGCCAAATGTACACAGCCAATGATGTTAAAGTTAAACAGTCAACAAGCGAGAGCAACATTTGGGAGAAATGTTCGCTTGGCGTTAAAATCGATCTCAAAGTGTGACACGAATGCGTCAAAAAGCTTCAGTTTTAAAACACTCCCACGGTGCATTTGTGTGTATGCATGCACGTTTGTGCATGTGTGTGTGTGTGTGCATGTGTGTGTAAAGAGAGTCCATGTGTGTGTGTGTCTCTCTGTCTAAGCTGGTGGGTTGTGTGGTGTAGGAGTGTTGATGGCACTTCATAACGATAATCACTTCATAAGCGGAGCGGAGAGGAGAGGAGCGAGGCAGTGCTGGGCTGATTGGGGGCAGACAAATCCCTTTTAATTGACTCTCTAATGCTCTCTAGTGTTTTGAAATCTGCCCACCCACCAACAAGATCAGCCTCACTTTATTAGCAGGGGTCAGTTGTTGACAGTTGTTAAAGACAAGGGCGGGCTTTATGTGGAGGGCTGGGGTTAGGACCCAGATATCCTGCAATTGGAGAGTTTATGACCTCCTTTCCCATCCTCTGCATGCAAAGAGATTGGCGAGGAAGCATATTAAAATCTAGTTTGATGAGTTGGAGAGACTGAAGAGGAGTAGGGGTCACTGAAAACGTGACTGGGTGTGTACCTTGGATGTCATTCGTTGTATGGGCACAGACATGTTTCAAGGGGCCTGGGATTCTTTGTAATTTGTAAATGGTGGCGTGCATTTACAGAATGCAGTAATTAGATTGACTGTCGAAGGCTATAGCAGTGTAAAGGTGTGTTCACACCGCACTTCGCCCCGCGACACGTTTCAATGTTAAGTGAACGTGGAGACGCGAATCGGGCGAATTTTTTTTTCGCCGATACGCGCGACAAGATTTGATTGACAGCGCGAAATTTTTCCACGTGAACGGCGAGCGCGTTCACGTGGATTCGCGCCGCGAATAATTCGCCCCGCGAATAATTCGCCCCGCGAATAAAGTTAAAATATTTCAACTTCTTCGCAGCATTCGCGTTGAAACAATCAGCGTTCACTCCCTGTGGGTAACGTGGGTGAAGTAACGTAAAACAGCCAATCAGCGTTCACTCCCTGGGTGACGTCACGTAACAGCCAATCAGTTCACTCCCTGGGTGAAGTAACGTAAAACAGCCAATCACCGTTCAACCGTTCAGTGAACCGCAGCTTGGAGGAGAAAGTGATTGTTTGCGACTCCCGCTCTATATCTACATATAATATATAAATATCTATATCATATAATATATACGATATATATAATATCACGGCACAAAGCGGTGTGCGCCTCCGGATTATATTATTAACCCATAAACGACGGGCTCTCCCTCTTCCACAACAGGTACAGACACACATCTCGGCCATGGTTGATGAGAATGAATTGGCATGAATGACCGTTGCCAGGCAAAAAAAAAATTCGCCCCGCGAATGCACACAAAAATGCACAGCGACAGATTATGATTTGTCGCGCGGCAACATTCGCCTATTCGCGCGAATAGGCGAAATGGGACAAAGTGCGGTGTGAACACACAGTTATAACAACACTCTTGTACACGTAACAGCAATTATTATGTGCTTTACTTAATATCGTTTACCGGGTGTTCTCTCCTTCGGATAATTGGTCACAAATGACTGTGACCAACGCATAACGAAGAGATGGACCCTTGTGTTTGGGAAAGCTAGAGTCGTCTCTAGAGTATGTTGTCATGTATCTGGATGTGCCTATTAGCGGAGGCCAGGCGTAGCGCTAACGAGAGGCAGCGAGTGTAGCGCTACACTCTACTCGGCAGAACGGTTCATTTACACCTCCTATAAGTGCCCAAAGTTTGTTAGCAAACAGATGTTTGAGCTGACCAGTATAACAATCAATACCCACCCTTTACTCCTAAGAAACGAAGCAGCTAAAAAATAACCCCGATTACAGTATTATCTTCACTCCTTTAATGGATTTCAGATTGTTGGGCTGAGAAAGGTGGCGGCTATATAAGTTGCAGGCCATTCACGGCAAAATCAATTGACATATTAATAGCAACTCTCAATTGTATATTATACCATTAAAAGTTACACAGACATTTGGTTATATATATATATATATATATAATATATTTTTATATATATATATATATTTTTTTATATATATATATATATATATTTTTTTTTTTATGAATCTTCAAGTATATATATATATATATATATATATATATATATATATATATATATATATATATATATATATACTTGAAGATTCATAAAAAAAAATCGGACCCTTATCTACACTATGACATGAGGTCAGGCAAACGACACTGCGGGGCCAGTTTTCCGGTGGCTGCGATAACTAACGCCAGCCTCGACCGCCCGAGTCAGGCTCTCTGCCGGCGGACACGGCCACCCTTGGTGTCAGAGAATGTGTTCATTCGTCCAGAACAACACCGCCGGGGCCACCAAGGGCAGGCCAGAGGGTCCGCTGGTGTGTGTGTGTCCGCTGTGTGTGTGTGTGTCCGCTGTGTGTGTGTGTGTGTCCACTGTGTGTGTGTGTGTGTGTGTGTGTGTGTGTGTGTGTGTGTGTGTGTGTGTACTTGTGTGTGTGTGTGTGTGTGTGTGTGTGTGTGTGTACTTGTGTGTGTGTGTGTGTGTGTGTGTGTGTGTGGGACGCCGCGAGATGTGGCCATCACTCGACCGCGTAGTGTCAAAGCTGTCAGGTGCTTGAGAAATACGTTGGAGAGGAAAAAAAAAAAAATTACCGTGTGGAGACACACGGTAAGTGAAAGAGAGTGCGGGACGGAGATAGCGGGGTGAGGAGATGACAGGAATGAAATGAGCGAAAAACAAGAAAGAAAAAAAAAAAACACACACACGGAGAACGGGGGTGCTCTGTTACCGCAGAAGAACAAAGCGGAACAGACACCGGGGCGCACGCGACTCAAGTACCGCGCGAGGAATTGAAAAGAAAACGCGGAAGGGTCAAGCCCATTTTCTCGTGAGTACATTTAAACCCCCTTTTATGCTGTTGCCAAACAGTCAAGTATAATGGGATGGGTTGATGGGTGAGAAAAAACGAAAACAAAGGAAAAATGCCCTTCTTTTTCTGAAGTGTTTTTGCCGAAAGCCTTTGAAAAAGTAATGAAAGGATAAGGCGAAAGAGTCATGGTTCTGAGACATTTGGGAAGAGAGGGGGGGGGGGGGGGGGGTGGAACAAGAGGCGGTACACCCCTCAATCATTATCGTCTGCCCACAGACTTCTGAGCCGAGGAGCCACTCAAGCGTTTATGCAGCACAAAGGGGAACGCAAACCCCTTCATTTCCAAAAGAATCAGCTCTCGAACCACAGGAAACAACTAAAGTACATGTCATCTACTGCTCCCTCACTTCCTGTTCTCTCCGAGCGGGAGAAAGCTAGCAGGTTCAATTGTCGGTTGGGGAACAGAAAAAAGGAAAAAGACAAAACGACAATAAAGCTAAAGACCGCAGCCTCGCTTAAGTCTATGGTAGAGGACTAGATTGATGGTTTCCTTAAACGGCCACGCATAAGGGTGAATGTGAAAACCAATGGATGAAGTCACTTTGAGTTGTGAAATCACAGAGGGGAAAGCTAAGCTTGTTGGGTTTGTTTTTCTTGTCAGCAAGCCAAGGTAAACGTCTGGAGAGCGAGCGGGATGGGAAGCCACCTCGATGAGGAACAGGAGAAGCAAGATGAACAGAGAGAGAGAGAGAGATAAAGATATACATAGTGTGTAAGATAAAGTGACATATGGAGAGAGTGAGTGAGAGGTTGAAAGAGAGAGAGAAAGGGAGCGTAAGAGGAGTGTGTGAAAGAAAGGAGAGCAAGAGGAGTGTGTGAAAGAAAGGGTGACAAGATGGAGGGAGAAGAGATAGAGCGAGTCAGAAAGAGAGTCATCTGAATTAATTAATTAGTTAATTAGTTAGTAAAAAATACAAAGACACACATATAAATATTTATAGTGTGCATGGCCGAGTCTCTGAACGTAGGAAAGAATGTGGTGCAACAACAAGTGTGTGTCTGTGTCTGTGTGTATGTGTGTTTGTGTGGGTATGTGCGTGTGCATGCGTGGGCACTTTTACACAATAGAATAAAATATTAGTCAACATCCCATTAGGGAATGATCATAATAATCTCTACCGCTATCCAGAACGCCCGACCACCACAATACATCCACAATCAAAACAATAGACAACAAAAGCTAATTTTCCTCCCATTTGTAAATGCCTCCTCAGCGATCGGCTGCCAGCAAATTATTTCCACAAGCTTTCCAATAATAATTCCCAGAGACTCCATGAATCCAAATCCAAAACAGATGAGTTAAAAAAAAGAAAAGAAACGATTGCTGACTAATCTGCGGATTATGGATATGATTTGTGACAGAGATGGAGGATCAAGGTAGAACACGAGGGAGGAGATGAGTCGTGGGGGCTGACTGTTCTATCTGAAAGAGGATTAGGCGGGAGATCTATTGGGAAAGGTGCGCTACACAAATAGTTTGGTGGTCTTTGTGCACAGGCACGTGGCGGTACGTCGAGAGAGCCCATGGTCTCTCCTGTGTCCTGCGGTGGGCCGCTGGAGGATGATTGGAGGAAGACTGGAGCTCTCGTGGAGACACACGGTCCAGTCGGTCGAACTCTGTTTGCAGGATGCGTCCGCTCCCTGCAGTAAGTGGTATTAGGTTTCCTTCAATCAGACATCCGTTCAGGACCACACAGATTACCTCCAGCAAAACAAAACGATTTCTTCTTAGTTTCCTTTTGGCTTTAATAAAAAAAAAACGCACAGTATTAGTATGCATGGTGCTTAAAAGCACCAGATAGGAGGGTTAGGGTTAGGAGTTCACACAAGGGGGACGAAAGCAAAACAAATCCGAAGGAGGAATCAGCAAGTGCTTTATGAACCCACACTTGTATCAACACACTGGTTGTTTCACCGAGATGCTCCTTGGCTAGGGAACGTACCTTGGAGAAAAAAAAAACTGCTGTATTCTATTTGCCTAGAAAACACTTTAATTTGGTGCCTTGATTTGGCTAAACGTACAATGGTTCAGCGGTGGCTCGCTGCCGGCATCATTACAAAATAACTGCTCCAACTAGTCACCGGAAAGAAGAGGCATTCTCAAAAGACGAAGACAATAACAACAGTATCCGGCGCACTGCTCTGTTGTTGTTATTCTTGCACCACCACCACCCACACTGAAGAAGAACGGAACACGGTTCTGCTAACAGGACAGTGCTTTAAAGCCCACATGAAACACTCACATCTGCTATGTATGAGCAAAACCAAGGACAAGGCTTTTGTCATATTCCCGGTGCATCGCAGCACACTGTACTTTAATCCAACCTGTCAGTCCCACTGTGTATTGGAGGCATTTCACCACCGCAGATGTCACAACCCCCCCCAGAGAGGCTTCGCTGCTAATTGCATGACATGTTAAAGGCAGTAACTGCAGGGAGTTTGCATCGGGGCAGTGTGTGCGTCGATAACAAATACACACACACACACACACACACACACACACACACACACACACACACACACACACACACAACCACATAAACATGAATAGACAGACGCACACACATTCACACTCAGACAGGCGCACAAATTATTGGAAGGCTTGAATGTATGTATGGGAGTGTGGGGTTGCCGGTAGTGCTGTGCTCAAACTGGGGTGCTGATGAGTTGTGACAGGCGAGTCAGCCATCGTCTGAATCACATGACGTAAACAGCCATGGAAGACCACCATGCCCACACCCAGAGACCGCCTGGACTAAAACTGTGTTAGCAGAAATATGAACTGACACAAACGTACATACATGTATACATGGACATTGGGGCCAATTAAACGCACGCGGGCAGAAAACTGCATAAATATTGAAAAAAAATATCTGTATGTAAATATATTCCATGTTGACGTGGACTATGTTGGAAATCGCTTTTCAACGAGTAAAGAGTCACACAGATGTAAAACGATGTTTTCACGCTGGATTTCGCACAAAGTCAATCATTGAAAAAGACACTGTGAGGTAGGCCAGAGGCTGTGTGTGTGTGTGTGTGTGTGTGTGTGTGTGTGTGTGTGTGTGTGTGTGTATGTGTGTTAGAGATTTCTGGCCTGACAGCCACACCAGCTGGAAGGAAATCCCTGCTCCCAGCCTGCATGCTTGGTGCTGCCACAAACTCCTAATATCTCCAATATCTTGACGCCAAAGTCCCCATTACACAGTGGCACGTTATTAAATATTTACAGGAGAGAAGGACAGAGAGTGGAAATTCAGCAATCCTTCCATCTGACTTCTCTCAATTACTAGTTTTGAATAGATACAATGCTTTGTAATGTGTAAGAAATTAACAATCATACAGGTTTATGCTCCCTGTTTTACAATATTAATTAACAATTAATTAACAATGACACTCATTCTGAAACTCGCATGGATAATAAGAAGCAGTTGTCTGAAACTCTGTGTTCATTTAGGGTATAAATATAGAGGTTCAGACTGTGGATTGAGTGGTTTAAAATGTGACAGGAACTTGGACAACATGGACAGATCAAGTCCGGGCTGTTTGGGTGTGTGTGTGTGTGTGTGTGTGTGTGTGTGTGTGTGTGTGTGTGTGTGGGTTGGGAGGAAGCTGTCACCACATGTGTTTATTTCAAAGCAGTTGGGGAAATCACTCACACACTCAGACAGAACACACACACACACACACACACAGACACACACACGCACATGCACACACACACACACACACACACACACACACACACACACACACACACACACACACACACGCACGCATGCATGCAAACACTGGCACACAAACACACACAAAGAGGCATGTACGTGCATTGAGCACGTAGTGGAGAGGTGAGGTCTATTGGCTTGTTCTTGCCTTTGGGTCTTTTTAACTCTCATAGTTTAGAGAGAGCATCAATCATTGTGTCAGTGTGCTCTCATCCTTTCACGGCACAGACGTCTAATTAATACTGCACTCCACGGGGAATCCAGCCACACTTTACCGCTATATGGTAGAACACATCTAGATGCCATGTCTATGGCAAGATGTTTTTTCAACATAACGTGCGCGACTGTGGAAAAAAAACAGTTGCACGCGTATGATGCCCAAAGTGCGTTGCCAGGGGGAGACGCAAAATAATGATTTTGTCTTTTCAAGTCAATTAGAGACTTGAGTCTCATACGAAGCGAGCAAAGAAAGAAAAAAAAAAACAGCTCCACCGCCATCACCCCGCCTCGTGTGAGAGGCTCCGTTAAAGCATCACGATTCTCTTTTCTCTCTCTGTGTTGCGCCACAAAAATATGAGCAGATATTGGGCTTAAAAAGCGAACATTTCATATCGGAGAAACAGCCGAAGACGCCGTGCTGCACTGAGATGGTCTCCAGACCGGCCGTCTTCATCCGGCAACTTTTACCGTTGAAGCTGTCGGCTTTCCGTGAGCTTTGGAGAGGCTTTCCGTCAGAGTTTAAAGAGATTTGGCCTCTCTTCAGGCTTTTCCGAGTGTCTCCACATGTGGCGGAGAAAGCCCCGGATTCAAGGAGACGAATCAATCCGTCCGGGAGTGTTTCTGATGACAACAGCAATTCTTCTATAAGACGGTTTATATAGAATATATATATATATATATATATATATATATATATATATATGCCTTTGAGTGGCTTGACCTTCAGGAGGTCACAACGCGGGAGTTTAGCTGCAGTTGCAAGCGATGACTGGACACTGTGTTTGCGTGTGCGCTTGTGTGTGTGTGTGTGTGTGTGTGTGTGTGTGTGTGTGTGTGTGTGTGTCTGTGTGTGCGTTGTGCGCGTGTGTGTGCGTCCGAGGACTTGCCGTGTTTCGATGTGGCCATGCTGTAGGGCAACGTGACGCATGCCTAGCGTAGCATCAGCCTCAGCGTCGCGGCGCGCGGCGTATTACATTTCAGGGCGGCCGACCCCGTCACACGGGCTCCTTTACAACATTCATCCGGTGCCAAACCGCTGCCGCTGCTAATATTAGCCCGGTTCGGAAGGGGAGCGCTACGGCCGAGCCCTGACCCGCCAGAGAGCTTCCGTCACGGGGGAGGAGTGAAAGGGATGACCGTGTGACCGTGTGTGTGTGTGTGTGTGTGTGTGTGTGTGTGTGTGACAGAAAAGGACGTTTGTGATAAGAGAACACAAAAGGAAAGGAAAGGAAAAAAGGTCAGGGACGATGTGAAAGAGAGGTCGGCACTCCAGTCAGAGGTTGCGAGCAGGTTTTTAAACTCACATGGCCCATAATGAGCTCTCCAGCAGACAGAGGACAGACCAATCCATTTGGTCAGCCTGAAATCCCATTATGACACCACCGCCAAAGAATAGAGGGAGAAGATAAAACCCACTGGAAAGGATAGCGATGCACTGGCGTGTGTGTGTGTGTGTGTGCGTGTGTGTGTTCCTGTGTAAAAGCCTGTCTCTGCATGAACATTTTATGTGGGCCTGTATTTTCCGTCATTCTGTGTGTGAGTGTGTGTGGGTGTATGTGTGATGGTGTGTGTGTTTGCACAGTGCCAGAAAATGAAATGAAAGAGAACTGATGAAGAATCAGAGGTGGGTC
>NC_140275.1:11202317-11204817 GCF_964030765.1 Micromesistius poutassou | reverse complement strand
CCCGCCTTAAACCACAAAATCAAATCAAAGAAAAAACGCACACAGACACACACGCAAAAATCTGCACATACACACATAAATCCACACAAGCAGATTACCATAACCTTTACTTGGTGCTTTAGCTGGTGTGCGAAACAACCAGTGCATCGTTGCTTTCTCGCCTCACGCTCCCTTTCACCCCAGTTCACTCTGCCCACAAGTGGCTGCACAGAGACTGCCTGCTGACCGGGGCCAAAGACAACACACCGTCACCCTGCTAATGGTCGGCATGCTGTGATAAATGGCCGCGTTCCAAAGTCCAAATGAACGCACTGCAATTTCTTCCCATGTCTTCCATTTTCTTGACCGCTAGGAAGAGTAATCATCAATTACTTAGAAGGGGGAGATGGAAGGGGCGACCTAGAGAGAGGGTCAACCTGGAACCTGGACTAGGCTGACCAATGTTGTACACACAAGCTATACTCTAGTGGCTAGAGCTAGGCGGCTTTAGTGTTTTTTATTGTACCGGTGTGTAACCTTTCTTTATGAGTTGATGTCGTTTCATGGCTTTTGCTCGGTGCTTATGTTGTCGTTGGCTCTGTCTCGCTGGATTCTCTCACATATCGAGGGATAGTCATTAGAAGCGACCTCTTTGGTTTTCACAACTTTGTCACACTTTCCCACCCACTCCCTGTTTATTACCACCACTGCTTCCACCGTGTTTGCCTCTCGTCTCTGACCCCTAGCTGACAGACATCCACAGAGAGTTCCTCAGCCTGCCGACACACACACACACACGCACACACCACAAACCGACGAGCACACACATGCGCAGCCACACACGCACAAGCAGACACACACGCACAAGCAGACACACGCACACACTGTATTTATAAGTGTCCTTGCTGTGGCAGCTGAGCCCGACAGATGTGAAAATCATTAGAGAGCCCCAGAAAAGGGCTATAAAACAAAGTGTAACCTTAGAGGGGTGTTGTGATGGCGGTGGGTGGGTGGGTGGGGGGGGGGGGCGGGGTCGTGGGCGGGGGGGGGTGGGGGCTGAGTAGGTAGCTTTATTTATGGAGCTGATGCGCGCCTCCAAGGGTTTCACGAGAAGGAGAACATACTGTGTGCATGAGGAGGACTGGAGCAGGGGAGAGAAGAAGAAGAAGATGAAGAAGAAGATGATGAAGAAGAAGACGAAGAAGAAGAACAGAAACAGGAAGAACAACAAGAAGAGCAAGAACAAGAGAAGGAAGAAGTAAGAAGAGAATGAGGGAATAAATATGGCCTACAGATATATACGCAGATTGTTACTGTTGAAGACATAATAATAATAATAATAATAATGATGATTAAAAAAAAAATAGCCAAAACATTACCAGAAGTAGAGAATGGGGTAAAGATGTCCTATTTGTACTGATGTGGTTCACAGCCTGAGGTTCAAGCCGACTTCAAGTTATGGCTCATGGTTGCACAAATGGCATCTTATTGATGTACGAATTATGCTTATAGTGTGTGTGTGTGTGTGTGTGTGTGTGTGTGTGTGTGTGTGTGTGTGTGTGTGTGTGTGAGTGTGTACTGCCTGTGTCCTTCAATTGCTATCATCCCCAGGTCCCCAGGTGTATCACAAAACACCTGATCCAGCAAAAACTGTAAATATGGGGCACACACACACACACACACACACACACACACACACACACACACACACACACACACACACACACACACACACACACACAAAACACACAGTAGATAGATAGTATCTTCCTGTGCTGAACCTGTTGATTGATCAAAGTCAGTACATGTGCTGTGTTTCATCAGCATAGCCACCTTGCCGGAACAGGATAAGGCAGGCAAGGTGGGACAAGGTGAATAAGAGAGAAGGAGATGAGGAACGCACAGGAGTGCACTACAGTACAGAGGAACAATGAGACACATCTACAGTGATGTGGTATGGTCAGCATGTGGCAAATCTCACGTACAGACATAATACTGGGTAGTTATTGCTGTGATTGGCTAGGTCCTTCTCCGTAGCCATAGATAACCCCCTTCAAAATCTTTGAATCATAATAACCTTTTTCTAACACAACACCGACACATAGCTAACCTGAATTGTTATTATCGTTGCCGAGATCACCACTAGTAAATTCAACACAGAGAACCCCGGTCAATCGTAACACGCAAGGCGGGTATTAAAGAAATATATAAATGTGGATAAGAAAGGTGGTAAAAAATAATAAAGGAATATACACCATGAGAGGGTTTTTTGTACAGCAAAAACTGCATGTACATTTCCAAACGTCTTCTGGCTGTTATCACAACGCCGTCTACATCAAGCTATTCCCCACTAGCACTTGCCTGCGACGATGCCAGCGAGTCCTATAACATTCATCATCTCTATTCATCTCTCTGGCTACGCCGCCGCCCATCCATCAACCACAAAATCCCAGCCATCAATCTGGCTTCGGTAGCTGTCCTCTTTATCAAGCCACCAATCTCATTCAAAAAGACAAGACGC
>NC_140275.1:11189817-11194817 GCF_964030765.1 Micromesistius poutassou | reverse complement strand
ATTTACGCTGCAACCTTTAAACCTGCGTCTCCATTAGTATGCCTGTTTGCACCATTCATCCATGTCTGAATATGAGTGTGGGATCTCTAATGGGCACCGGAGCGTGCGGGTCTGTTGACCTTTACGCCGGCCGGCGGGGGGGTGGGGGGGGTGGTGGGGGGTGGGGGGTCGCACTGTACTCACAGGCGATGCGGACGTGGGACTTGCGGCTCTTGGTGGTTCCCGCCGAGCTCCAGGCCACACACTGGCACCAGTAGTCCTCCGGCCCGAACAGCTCCTCCACCTGCGTCCTGGTGATCTCGATGCTGGCCTCCCGCACCACCAGCCCTGGGGGACGGAGAGACACCGTCGGATTGTTACTAATTATGAATCATCATTGTCGTCGTCGTCGTCGTCACCATCATCATCATCATCATCATCATCATCATCATCATCATCCTACTCATCCTTTTAGCTGCCATACATCATAATGTTATTATTTACTCTGTAGTCTTATTTAAATTTCATGATGTTGTCGTTTTACAATTTTGCCCTTATTATTGTCATGACTCTATTTGTGTTGTTTTCCAAGCACTTCCCAAAAAGTTGTTATCTAAGTCATTACCATCATCATGGTCATGATTTCTAATATTAATATGTAGTACATACTATATAATGTTATCTTATGTGGTGTAATGTAGAGTGAGCAGAGTGGCACGGATGTCTTGTTTCATCAAACACATTCCACAATAATTGCATATTGGAAGCCATCCTTCAAAGTAGCAGTAATCAATAAGCAAAATTATAAGTCAGCAAATCATTAAAGCTGATTAATAGGGATTACTTTCTCCATAAAAAAAGGTAACTGATCAATATTCATTAACAAGGCTTTCCAACAGCCAAAATCAAATAATTGATTAGAGTCAACTCGACAGTAGAATTGTACGAACAGGGGACTGTCACTGAATGCAAAGGTTAAACAGTGAAGTCGATGCAGAAAGTATCGCATATTCTTCACAACAACACTTTTTCAATAACGGCCATTGCTTTGAATTTTCCTTATCCATTATTCCTTCTCCCCACTGACTTATCTCACACCACTTCCTCCCATTGCCTCCTTCCCCGGTGATGTTTGGCTGCTGAGAGAGAGAGAGAGAGAGAGAGAGAGAGAGAGAGAGAGAGAGAAGGAGAGAGAGAGAGAGAGAGAGAGAGAGAGCGGCAGAATCAGCGAGTGCAATATAGAGAGAGGGGAGGGAGACGGATTGAGATGCATAGATGGAGAGTGAGGCACCGAGTGGCAATGCGAGAGGGAAAGAGAGGGAGAGAGAGACCGGACGTAGGGAGCTGATGTAACAAAAAATTACGTTGAGTAGAACAGTAGAACGCATCACACATGGCACAGTACGTAAGAGGACATTTGACAGGTCCTCGGAGAAGCCAACAAAAGTAACGAAGAAGAGGAAGACGTCAAATGGTCCACAGAGGAAAAGACGAGGAGTGAAGGGCCTGTAACGGAGTGAATTACAGCAGTCGAAAAATAACTCTTCAGTGTCTCCGGTAGACAGCGTTTGACGTACCCACGGGGACAATAAAAGAATGTGAGGGGGAAGAGGGGAAGGTAGAAGGGGAAGGGAAGATGAGGCAATATAATCCGCAGTCAAACCGGGAGTGGTGTGAACAGGCAAACGCCACATGGATCAGAAAAAAAAGAATAATAACCATCATCTTCCCACACGTTCACTCCAGGTTCAGTTCAGCCATGTGACCCAGGCCCGAGAAAAAGTGCTTTTCCGTCCCGATCCAAGAACTTAGCAGGAGGGTACTTATGTACCTGCTATAAGGTACCCCATCTGGGGAAATAGGACGCTGGCCCGGGGCGACAACAGGAGGATCCCAGGGGACAGGGCTTAGAGAAGGGAGAGTGGAGGCCAGTAGGGCACGCCAAGCATGATGCATTCTGTCTGACACTAGAGAGGCCAAGCAAAGACCCAGAGACACAGGAGACTCTATGAGGACATATAACTTAACAGGAGGTTAGGGAAGTCAGGTGGGGCCTGTGTTTAGATGGAAATAAGAAACACAATATAAAAAAGAGCCATAAAGACAGGGCGAGGAGAGGTTGAAGGAGGCCATGGTAAGGAAATATAGAGCATATACACGGTGGTCCAAGGACGCAGCTGCCTAGGAGGTAAGTAAGTAAGCGCGTCTAGGAGGCCGTAGAGGTAAGCACAGAGATGGAACGCGGACGTCGCCAGGGCAACGAGTGGCTAACTGCCGTGGGGGGGGGGGGGGGGGGGGAATGAGGGCGTGGAGGGGAGGGGAGGGGATGAGCCAGAGGGCAACGACCAAATAAGGAAGAGAAGCTCACACCACACAAAACTAGCACCGGAGAAACCTAAAAAAAAATAAGGGAAATAAAACTAGGGCATCTTTTATGTGTTCAAAAAGCTTAACACGAGAGAGGAGGGAAACAGAACGGGCAGAGGAAAGGAGATGCGGGGCGAAGAACATTTTCGGATAAAGAGGCAATTATAACAGGGAAACATCCCCGGTATAGCGCTGAGAGCCCAGAGAGGAGGAGATAAAGGGCCAGAGCAGGGCAGTTACAGTACACTATACACTGAGAGGAGAGCCGTGGGAGAAGTCACACAGACCAGTCGGCCCGATACGGTTTGGGAAATAGAGATAATGAGCAGACCGCACTTCAATTGGAAAGTATTGGGCGAAAAGAGCCGGGGAGGAAGAACCTCCACCCGATAAAGAGAGCAACAATAGAGGGCCTATGTGTATAAATTGGAGCTGAACGGAAAGAATTGGCCTTGGGAGCGGTGACAACGTGATTAAGGGAAATGTGTGTGGTCGAGAATGGTAAATAGGATTATATATGGAGCCATGGCTTTGCGTGAATCTGTTCCGTGCAAGACTGTAACTTTTATGCATGTCGATATACAGATTTGAAGATATTATAATGTGTTTAATGTTATGTGCACCCTGTAGTTTTGACTCCTTTGTTTTTTGACTCCTAATACAGCCATGGCGATTTAGATGTTATTAATTTCATTATCATTATTGTTATTATTATCTGTGGACTGGCATAGGTTATTGGCGTCAGTTCACAGAAAAGATGCTGTCTTTATTATTGAGTCTATGTCTGTTGTTATGTTACTGTACCCTGCATTGATTCAGTGGTGAATAGAGAAACACAATAGTGTAATGTACAAAAACGGAAATTGTTATTGCTTTTGATCAAAGATTATGGGATTTAGTTATATTGGGCCGCGCAATGTCAACAAATAGATATGAATTGTGCTTTGTATAATGAAAAAACACTTTACAAATTATAATTTGCTTCCTCTGTTTGCCTCTCTGAAGAGCTTTATCTGTCTTACCATTGTTCTGATATCTCGGCAGTGGGACTCTTAATTGGGTTATTTCAGTATAGTTGTTCTTTATAATGTATACTGTGCTCTTTACTGCATATAGTGCAGAGAAAGGCTCCCCTTATGGAACAATGAAGACACGATTACTTAACCGAAAGGCTTTTCAAACATGGCTCTGGATATAAACTCATTACAGTGATAATGTTTTTGAAGAAGAGTTTTCATAAGACAGCATAGTAGACGTGCTGATCACATCACTTTCTTTACAGAAAGGAATGAAAGACACCAGGCTGTGTGCCACTGGCCCCAGCATTGTGCTGCGTGTGTCAGTTTCCAACGCCTCCCGACAAAACCATTCACATAACTACACTGTATGTCGGGCAGAGTGCGACCGAATCACTGAAACAGCAGTTTGAAATATAAGGAACCACAAAACAACAACTGTAGCATTTGGTTTGGGGTTTAGACAGCATACTGCAGAGCACTGCCATCACTCTATTAGGAGAGACAAGGTACAAATGAGCAATTCGTAGGATGCGCAACGAAAGGTCAGCGTCAGCCGGCTCCAAGTTGAAATAGTTGACTTTGATGGTAATGTGGCAATGTGGAGAAAACGGGGCTGTCTGATACGCCTAGTGTAGCATCAACGCTAGGTCGGGCTTCACCGCTCGCTCAGCTCTAGGAAAACACTGGCAATGTCGACGCTGAAACGCATCATATGTTGAGCCCTCCAGGTTTGGCTGGATTTATTTGGCTTTGTTTGATACTATTTTAGTTTCATTGAGCAGACGATTTTATCCTATGGTTCTTACATTGAACAGGAGATACATGCCATGAATGGACTTGTCGGACCCCCTGTGGGAAGATACCGTTGACCTCCTTAAGGATGTCTTTTGTAATGTGTATAGTGTTAAGGAACTATAAAACATAAATTTAAATACAAAATAGCCCCCACAAATATTGAGACACACATTGACACAAGCATGCATCCTGTTCAAAACACTTTTGAGCAATCAAATATAGTTCCATCACATTCATACAGTACAAACATTTTTAAATTGAAAATCAAGACAGATTCATGGCAGACTAATGCTCAAATAATGACGCAAGCTGCAAGCTGACTCACTTACATACCATATGACATTTTTGATTAACAAATTACTTATGGGTTATAACCATAATGGACTGTGTTTTCAGTAAAGATATTCAACTGAGAGTATGAAAATATGCTAGTATACTTGCACCACATGATGTAGCACATTTTCCATAATCTTGGTATTTATGGAGGTGGGTAATATACCTGGGGTAATATACCTTACAAATAAGGTCCCCCTTATTTGTAAGGTATATTACTTAACACTGGGGATGACGGCAATTAGAATCCAACAGAGCAATGCCAGACTTTCTCTTATGGAGATGGATGTATGGATGGATAAATATAGTTGATAGACAGATGGATACATGATATATGATAATGAAAGTGTCAACAATGAGGACAGGATTCCAGATGAAAAGGAAACAAGAGGAAGAAGCACAATGAATCTCTAGAGAAAGAATAAGGAGAGCGAGACAGAAACCAAGGGAGTGGGAGAGGGGATAGGGAAGAGAGAAGAGACTACAGAGACTGAAAGAGAATGAAAG